>NC_060176.1:5596706-5691706 GCF_021184085.1 Oncorhynchus gorbuscha
CCTATTTTTTACAGTACTGTACCCTGCATCTCACAAACTTGTCCTTTGTCTCTGTGATACTGTAATTCTTGTTCTTTGTTGATATGAACATACAACCAGTCAAATTATATTGAGAAGTCAGTACTGTTACATAATTACGTAATGGAAAGCACAATGTTCAGGGCCATACAATTTGTCCATTGTACAGTATACAGCCTACAATGCACTGTACTACAATATCCATTCTCAGACTTTCTCCTTCCCACCTTCAACAACCTGTTTGCTCTCTGAACTGGCTTATATTGGTTGTGTCGCATCATTTGAAACAGGTTAAATCCATTTTGAGTGGTTGTGTTCAATCAATGACATATGTTCTCTACCACTCGCCACTTGTGTTTACCGGTATGGATGACATGTGCATTAGAGTGCAGAATGTGTTTTGAGAATGAGAATGTGTTTAGAGTTTTGCTGAAAAGTCTAAGCGAGATCTGCAAATTGTGTTTTACCATGTGAAATGGTTTAAGGTACTAACAACAGACTGCATAATTAGCTAAATGAGTCCAGGCAACTGAGAACTTTGTTCAGCCAATGGGTTTTTAGTCTTTTTGCAATTGAGAAAAACTGTAATGAAAATATTTGCGCTCTCTCTTTCAGTGCATTAGAGACGCCCCCGCCCCCTCATTCTTTCAGTGCATTATTGACTCCCTCCCTCCCTCCCTGACCAGAGGGATCTGTGTGTTATTATAGAGGCTGTTGACTCTGCAGCTTTAGGCTCTAGCTCTCTTGTTGTGCTGGATGATATCTTAATTAAACATGCAAATCGCCTCATCTACCACGTTTACATCACTCTCTGTGTGTAGCCACCGTGTAATGTCAGATGGGTTTGTGTTATATTGTCATTGCCTCGTGTAATTCTCTTGGATGAACACGTTTTAGCTTGTATTTTCTCTGCTAACATTTTGATGTTGAAAATCCCTACGAATTTAAATGACTACATCATCTGTGTCAGATTCCACCAAAGATGCAGATCATCAGAGCACTTTATCATGTTCTCATTGTTCCTTTGTTGTGGGATAGATCCTCTCAGGAGTTACCTCTGCCACCACATAGTGAGTAGCAACACCATTCCATTAGTCCCGTTTTCCATTTTGACACAGTGTGCAGGTGTGTCTCTGTCACATAGACAGTGTTTGATGTAGCTGGTAGAGTGGATGTTCAGGGTAACACAGGACTGCATTGTTTCTCCATGACTATGACCCATTCAGAGCACACAGTAGATTTATGCCAGTCAGTTCTCCTAGAGAGTCTACGTCAGTACTGCTGTCACCCTGGGCTTGCTTCATGGAAGAAATGTTTTAGGTGCGTTATCCAAACAGAAAAGATAGATTGATAAGGGGCTTGGTGTGGTAGTTTGAGGACAGATAACAAAAGATGGATTGATAAACTAGAGAGAGGTAGGAGTTATTTTTCCCCTTGTCTTTCTGTCTTACAGGGCTCACCTCACCTCTCAGATCATACTGTACATGACTACCACACCCAGACCCCAATCAATTTGGCCCTCGTAACATAATGGCCACCTAATCATCCTCAGCTTCCAATTGGCTCATTCATTCCCACTCTTCTTCACCTGAGTGAAAGATTTATGGTTGAAAATAATGAAGAAAGAAGTACAGACTCTCAGTGCATAACAAACACATTGAATAGACCTCCAGTACAGGAGACTGTTCACAGTACTGGAGGGTATGCTGCCCCCGGGAAGAGGATGTTGGCATTGAAACAGAGGTATAACCCATCTCTCCAAGTCTCTGGAGCTGCTTGATGAAGCTGTCTCTCTTCCCAGACCCTCTCATGGCAGCACCCCAATAACAGAACACACTAATCCCATGTTGGAGAGGTGTATAATGATATCTTAAGGCAGTATGGATGTCTCCTCTCCGTGTGGTGCCAGTTCCCTGGGCCATGAGGAGCCTACCCCCTCCACCTCTCCCCCAGCCTCAGTCACCCAGTCCCAGCAATAGCCCTAAGGCAAGGGGCAGGCTTGTAGGGCCCTAGCCTCCATCACATGCCACAAAGGAAAACACTAAGCATTGACACAAAGAGACATTTCTTCGTCATCTCTTACTATTGAACTAATTGAGAAAGGAGGGTGTCTATGTGTGTAGGACTTAGGGTGGAGGGGGGGGGGTGTATGATAAAGTCAGGGAGTTGTCATGGTGGTGTGTGGTTGCGTGTGTGTATCATTCTCTCGCCTTGATTGGTGGCGGGTTCCAGGCGGGAAGGGGGAGGATGGGGGAGGCGGGGATAGATGGAGGCACTTGTGTGTGGGGCTAATCCAGGAGAATCTCTCCTCTCTCCCTTTGAAGGGGAACAGATGTAGATTTACATATGCGGAGGTCCCTGGTCCCTGGCCTCTGATGAGATTAGCTGGGTGGTGTGGTTTCATGGTGACTGGAAGGTGCATATTTAATCAATGCCTGAAGCTAAGGCTGGGGCTGGCTGGGCTGGGTGTCGTGGGCCAGGCCCTCAGAGAGGAGAGGGAGTCTATGGGACAATGGAAGACGAGACTTCATGTCAGCCGGGCCCAGACGGGAACAGAGCGGCTAACAGATTGCGCTGGCCTTTGAGTGGGCCTGAGAGGGCCTAGGAGGAGCTATGAGGGCCTGGGACAAGGATTTAAGGGTTTACATACAGGCAGGGAGTGTTTGGAGAGACACTCCTGCTCGGATCTACAGCACCACAGTTAATAAAGGGGTTTAGGGCTTGTAGCACCTCATCTGCACATTTGTTTGTTTGAGCCGCACATGCATGCCTTTTGATGCAGAGAGAGGGGTGTGTGTGTGACTGAGGGGTGTGTGTGTGACTGAGGGGTGTTTGTGTTGTGTGTGGGAGCTATGGTGACATCACTCTAGAGCTCAGTGGATGATATTCAGAAGGAATAATAGATTATTCTGTTGATGTCACCAACACAGCTGTTAATTGTGTCTGTTGTTAATAACCAGGTGTTAATGACTGAAAGGTTAACTAAGCCACAGATCTCTACTGACAGAATGAGTGGACATGACTTTGTATGGTACAAGACATCTGCATGCTTCTCCAGTTACTGTTGTTAAAAATTGTGCTTACACATATTGAAGCAAATTTACGTGTAGTCTTTTTACGTACAAGTCAGAAGATAAGTAATACAAGTAATACGACAACCCCAAAACTTTACTTTAGCTACCCACTATGTTATCCATTTCTTCAGATGTTGACATCTTTACATAGATTTTTTTGTTCAATACAAGCACAACCAAGATACAAACATTTCCTCTACCTCTTCAGTCTTGGACTTTCTCAATAAACTATTCCCTATTCCGCTAAAACAGCTCCGTGCTTGTATTCAGAGATGGGAATGAAGAGGTTTGGGAGAGTGGGTACTCTTTCTTTATCTCTCCCTCGCTCCCTCTCCTTCCCTCTCTGCTCTCTCTAGAGCTGTGTTTCAGGTTGGACTGAGTGTGTCCACTCTTCATAGTTTGATCATCTCTCTCTCTGAGGGAAGAGGGAACGAGAAAGAGAAGATAGGTATGAGAGAGAAAACGAGAACAAGACAAGAAGAAGAGAAGGCTGGACCCTCCCAGTGGTATATGCGAGCCCGGTGCAGCCCGGCATAATTCTAACATTTGTCTAAATATGAAGTGTTTTCCCTCACAAAGATAGTCTCCCAGGGTAAAGCTATGAGATGCCTGTGGTGCTCAGGCTGGGGCTGGGTTGGGCTGCCTGGGAGCCTCCTCCTGTCGTCTCAGGATGACATGTCTCTCCCCTACGCCGCACCCAGAACAAAGCACAGCACCATCAATATTGGAGTGTTCTTTTTATCTCTATGCTAACGCTGCTCAACATGGTTTTTGTTAGGACATGAGAGACAGAGAGAAGTAGAGAGAAAGAGAGACCCAGAGAGAGAGAGAGAGAGAGAGCGAGAGAGAGACATAGAGAGAGAGACAGAGAGAGAGACAGAAAGAGAGACAGAGAGAGAGAGAGAGAGAGAGAGGGGGGAGAGAGGGAGAGGGAGGGAGAGAGAGAGACAGAGAGAGGGAGAGAGAGAGAGAGAGAGAGAGAGAGAGAGAGAGAGAGAGAGAGAGAGAGAGAGAGAGAGAGAGAGAGAGAGAGAGGGAGAGAGAGAGAGAGAGAGAGAGAGAGGGAGAGATAGAGAGAGAGAGACATTGGAAAGAATTAACAAAAAAACAGAGCAAACTAGAATGCTAAACTAGAATGCTTTCTTATGGGTTTTGTCTGTTATTCCAATTAGTCCCACTGCGTGAAGAGTAGTGGTCTCTATAGACCAGGCCTGCTCTGTGTAGGAAATATCACAATACCCTAACCCTTGTCCACTGCTCAAACCCCTGTTTACATGGCCCAGTTCTAGCTAGAAACTGTGTTTGTCAGATGCCTGAGTGTATCTCAGTTAATGCCATGCTGTCTCACTACTGTATATATGAGTGTATTTAGTGTTTTTGGTGTCATTGTGTGTGTTTGCACCAGATTTTGCGTATTTTACTTGTTTATCTCTTATATATTGTCTTCTTATATGATACACACCACTGCCATTGAAGGAAGAATCCATTGGTCTCAGTCACCACTCCTATTCCTTAGCATCCTAGCAGACTGTCTGTTGAACCGTCTAAGGCACTGGAGCATCTGCACTCTTATCAGACATCGCTGTTTTATATTTGGGGATGCTGCTGATCGTCACATTTTTTATATTTCTGGAGGCTGATCTGAAGGTCTGAAAGTCCCATCTCGTGTTTAGTTCCTATCTTTCCCATTATACATACCTTCTCAGAGAATGGGAGTGACTTTACTTTCTCTCTGGCTTTCCCTCCTTCTCTCTCTCTCTCTCTCTCTCTCTCTCTCTCTCTCTCTCTCTCTCTCTCTCTCTCTCTCTCTCTCTCTCTCTCTCTCTCTCTCTCTCTATGTCTCTCTCTGTCTCTCTCTATGTCTCTCTCTCTCTCTCTCTCTCTCGCTCTCTCTCTCTCTCTCTCTCTCTCTCTCTCTCTCTCTCTCTCTCTCTCTCTCTCTCTCTCTCTCTCTCTCTCTCTCTCTCTCTCTCTCTCTCTCTCTCTCTCTCACACACATCACTGGAGGAAGGTAGTTGGATAGACTCCCATCTAGAACTCCCCTCTCCTAGATGGTAACCACACCAACCACCATCCCATAATTGCCTTTCTAATTGAATTATCACACCTCAGTTCCTCTGGGATGGTGAGAGGCCTAATAAACTACAGCAGCGAGGTAAATTATAAGAAAGCGCAGAGAAGAACAGAGGAGAAACGTTTAGCCATGCCTATTAGATAGCATAGACACTTAATACAGTGAATCTAGTATTAAATTAAATGTATTGTTTTTACACATCCCCAGAGAGGCTCGCTCTGTAATCACCTCATAGGTAGCATTACATTACAAAAGAAAGTCATTAAAATTGGACATGTATTCCACACATTACTGTACTGGGTAACAAAGGTCTGGGGAGTGTGAGCTGTGGCTTGACAATGGATAGGCCTTCCTCCTACATACTGTCCCACCACACACACATTAATTGCTTCTTTGTACGTTGAGATGGGGAGCAGAGCGTTACCTGTGTGATGTTGACAGGCAGGGCCAGGAGGGGAGGTAGATGAGGGAGTCAGGGGCCCCCAGGGAGGGTGGAAGAAGAAGAGTTTTTTTCCTATTTCTAGGGGTGTTGAGACTGGGGGGGGTAGGTAGGGTGTAGGTGAGAGGTAGACAGAAGATCCCGGGGCGAGCGGGCGTGGGCAGTCGGCTGTGAAAAGCCATTCAGAGGGAAAACGCCAGGCATCCTTTATTTATTTGCGTGTTGAAATATTTATCTGTCACGCGGGCCGTTTATAATGGGCTTGTCAGTCTCCTCTGCCCAGTGAAGGATGCGGACATGTTGCCCTGAGCGGAGCCGGAGCAGAGCGCCCGCTGTGGATCTCCCGTGAATAATTGGTGGAATTTCACTTTTGGGAGCGTTGCTCTCTGACCCTAAAGCTTGTTTTTATTCTGCATCAAGAGAAAGGTAGAAAGGTAGAAAGGTAGAATACGCAAAAGTATTTACTGTTGGATGGGCTTTTCAGGCATCACACAAACAGGAGAGCATCCAACCACACACACACTCAGCCTTCTATCCCCCCATGCCCCCTTCATCACACCCCCTCCCAAACACCAACGCATGCAAGGTAGCTAGGAAATAAATAATGCATCTCTTTACTCCAAGATGAAAACCCAATCAAGCTGAAAATCCCTGTCCTGCTACACCCCTGTGCTGCCTGCCTGACATACTGTGGCTATGGGTTAATGTGCTGCCTGCCTGATATACTGTGGCTATGGGTTAATGTGCTGCTTGCCTGACATACTGTGGCTATGGGTTAATGTGATGCCTGCCTGACATACTGTGGCTATGGGTTAATGTGCTGCCTGCCTGACATACTGTGGCTATGGGTTAATGGTCTGCCTGCCTGACATTCTGTGGTTATGGGTTAATGTGCTGCCTGCCTGACATACTGTGGCTATGGGTTAATGTGCTGCCTGCCTGACATACTGTGGCTATGGGTTAATGGTCTGCCTGCCTGACATTCTGTGGCTATGGGTTAATGGTCTGCCTGCCTGACATACTGTGGCTATGGGTTAATGGTCTGCCTGCCTGACATACTGTGGCTATGGATTAATGGTCTGCCTGCCTGACATACTGTGGCTATGGGTTAATGTGCTGCCTGCCTGACATACTGTGGCTATGGGTTAATGGTCTGCCTGCCTGACATACTGTGGCTATGGGTTAATGTGCTGCCTGCCTGACATACTGTGGCTATGGGTTAATGGTCTGCCTGCCTGACATACTGTGGCTATGGGTTAATGTGCTGCCTGCCTGACATACTGTGGCTATGGGTTAATGTGCTGCCTGCCTGACATACTGTGGCTATGGGTTAATGTGCTGCCTGCCTGACATTCTGTGGTTATGGGTTAATGTGATGCCTGCCTGACATACTGTGGCTATGGGTTAATGTGCTGCCTGCCTGACATACCATTTTGGAACCACTGTTCTAATGCAGACTGTTGTCTGTCGACTCTCACAACAGAACAGCGCCCACCTTATGTCTAAAGGAGTCATGCAGTCCTGAACATCAATCAGAGTTTTAATCTTCTGTAATCTTCTAAATGAAAGCCTACTGTGGTCTGCTCTGAAACTGTCTGTGTTCTGTAATTCATACAGAGAATGAGGGGAATGGAAGAAGAGGATCCCTCTCGTCTCAGTCTTTTAATTGTTTCATCACTGCTGTGTCCTCGGGGAGCTGCTGTGAGGTTTGAAGTGTTGTCATGCGGGTAAATAGACTACGTAAACAACAATAATGGAGGTGTGTTTGTAGCGAACAGCACGGTGCTGTAGTTGGCTGTGAGTAGAGGAGGGTCAGGTGGGATCCCTGTGTGTCATGGTGTATCTTGTCATCACATTGAGGAAACGCTTACCTAACGTCAACTTCGTGTTGCTCAAGCATATTGCACCCGCCACATGTTGTACTGTAGCTTCATTCAGCTGACTTCACTTGCCATATGTACCTATTATCTTCAAAATGAAGATATTTTTTCATGTTCGAGATGGGATTTTGTGTGGTGTCTCGCAGGTGCTATCTACGCATGTGCACACATGCACACTTGCACACACGCACACATGCACACACACACACACTGAAATGCAATGGCTGTAGTCTGAGCATGCATAATTAAGGTGTACCTTGTTTGGAGAGAGTGCATGTCACCTCTCGATGTGCACGTCACATCCCCTGAAAGAAGCTTTGAATAATGAAGAGTGTCACCTATGCAAAATGTAGGAGATGAGGAGGCCTGCTTAAGAATATATGTGTGTGTGTGTGTGTGTGTGTGTGTGTGTGTGTGTGTGTGTGTGTGTGTGTGTGTGTGTGTGTGTGTGTGTGTGTGTGTGTGTGTGTGTGTGTGTGTGTGTGTGTGTGTGTGTGTGTGTGTGTGTGTGTGTGTGTGTGTGTGTGTGTGTGGCAAGGTGTGTGTGTGGTAATGTGTGTGTGTGGTACGGTGTGTGTATGTGGTAAGGTGTGTGTGTGGTAAGGTGTGTCCCACTGGATGTCATAAGTGTGTGACTGTCCAACTGGATGTCATAAGGTGAATGCACCAATTTGTAAGTCGCTCTGGATAAGAGCGTCTGCTAAATGACTTAAATGTAAATGTAATGTAAATGTGTGTGTATGTGGCAAAGTGTGTGTGTGGTACGGTGTGTGTATGTGGCAAGGTGTGTGTGTGGTACAGTGTGTGTATGTGGTAAGGTGTGTGTGTGGTACGGTGTGTGTATGTGGCAAAGTGTGTGTGTGGTAAGGTGTGTGTATGTGGTAGGGTGTGTGTGTGGTAAGGTGTATGTATGTGGCAAAGTGTGTGTGTGGTACGGTGTGTGTATGAGGCAAGGTGTGTGTAGGAGGAGGGCTCCCTGTCATTTAACACAGCACAGCCAGGACACCCGGCCATATGTGATTGTAGTGAGCTGACAGCTGGGCCCCATGCTCCCCTCGCCCCTCTCACCCCTCTCATCGGCCCGCTCTGACTGACGGCTCCTGTCCCAGGGAGCAGGGCGTAAATGGAGACATGGTCTGGGGCATCTGTTGGAGCTGTGTCTTCATCACAGCCTTTGTGCAGCAGCAGGAGCAGCAGCTCTGGACGGGCCCACTAGACTAGAGTAGTAGATGAAGACTGCTGTTTCTGCTGCTGTTAATGCCCCTCTTAACTTACCTTAATTTACAATAGAGGAACATCTTTAAATGGAACTTGAATTGTACGTTTCAGCTTCACAGTGCTGGAGTAGTGTTCAAATGTCTTATTTCTTTGTGAATTGATGTTCAGTTAGTGTTTGTGTTGGTAGTTAATGGCTTATCTTGTTGTTATAGCCTTGATACAGTATTGTTGCAGGGGACCTTTCTAATCCTACACTAGGGAATTAGGATTGATACATGTAGTGTGGGACCTGAGTGTTAGAACAGGGATGAATGGATAGTACAGCACAACACATACACTAAGACATGATGTCACCAGTCATGTCCCTTGTCCCCTGCAGTCAATCTCTCTTCCCTGGGGCCTTGATTGTTCCAAAATGGGCTAGCGATCCCCTGGCTAGCGATCCCCTGACTGGACAGAACAGTACAGGACAAGATGCCCCCACCCCCCTCTCTCTCTGTCTCTCTCTCCCCCTTCTCTCTCTCTCTCGCTCTCTTAGAATAGAAAGAGAGAGAAATATTAATTATTTACACCACAAGCTTAAGATGAAACAAACCAGAGGAACAGGAACCCCACCAAACTGAGACCCTTTTGATGCTACAGCGGGCCCACTAGTGCAGTAATTGGTTTTCGGCGTGCAGCACTATTGGGCCCAGTGGCGCAGGAGCAGGATCCCTGGTGCATCGGGGGGTCCACTGGTGCAGGAGTGCAGCGGTGCAGTAAAGGGGCCCCTTGTAGTTGGAGTGGGCAGCCTGATGGAGGAGAGGACCTTTGGTGCAGGAGATGGCCTCATGGCGCAGTAATAGGAACCGGAGTCCATACTGAAGTTAGTTGAGAGAGGGTCTGTGTCTGAGGAACAACAATAGAGACATGGACAGAGATACGGAGGTATCTGAATGGTGGCCTCAGCGCTCAGGGGGTAAGTTGGCCATGAATTAGTAAAGTGGAAAAGTAGCTAATTGTGTTCAGGAGCTGGCTGGCTCTCAGCAGCATGTGGAGAAAACCAGAAGTGTTGAACACTGAGCAGAGCAGAGCCAGGTAAGAGCCTGGACAGGACAGGACAAGACAGGACTCCATTTAGGCCATACAGTAGAGACACAGGGAGAACCACACCCTCCCACTGGTATAAACAGACCAGAGCTACAGCACATCTATGGCAAAGAGAAATGTAAGGGTTAGTAGTGGTTGACGGTTTTTAGTTTGACCCTAGAATCAAATATTGCATTGGTCAATTCTGACTAGGTGGTAAACTGGACCTGTTCACATACACTACCGTTCAAAAGTCACTTAGAAATGTCCTTGTTTTTGAGAGAAAATCACATTTTTGGACCATTAAAATAACATCAAATTGCTCAGAATATACAGTGTAGACATTGTTAATGTTGTAAATGACTATTGTAGCTGGAAAGGCTGATTTTACATGGAATATCTACATAGGCATACAGAGGCCCATTATCAGCAACCATCACTCCTGTGTTCCAATAGCACATTGTGTTAGCTAATTGAAGTTGATCATTTTAAAAGGCTAATTGATCATTAGAAAACCATTTTGCAATTATGTTAGCACAGCTGAAAAATGTTGTCTGATTAAAGAAGCAATAAAACTGGCCTTCTTTAGACTAGATTATCTGGAGGATCAGCATTTGTGGGTTCGATCTCAATCCCATTGAACACTTCTGGGAACTGTTGGATGGGAGAGTAAGGCTCGGGCCATTCCCTCCAACTTGCAGGTGCCTTGGTGGAGAGTGGGGTAACATATCACAGCAAGAACTGGCAAATCTGGTGCAGTCCATGAGGAGGAGATGCACTGCAGTACTTAAAACTTCTTAGGGCTGCAATCCCGCTAACGGGATCGATATGACAACAGCCAGTGAAAGTGCAGGGCGCCAAATTCAAAACAACAGAAATCCCATAATTAAAATTTGTCAAACATAGAAGTATTTCACACCATTTTAAAGATACACTTCTTGTTAATCCCACCACAGTGTTTCAAATAGGCTTTACGGCGAAAGCACTACAAACAATTATATGTTAGGTCGGAGCCAAGTCACAGAAAAACACAGCCATTTTTCCAGCGAAGACAGGAGTCACAGAAATCAGAAATAGAGATAAAACGAATCACTAACCTTTGATGATCTTCATCAGATGACACTCATAGGACTTCATGTTACACAATACATGGATGTTTTGTTCGATAATTTATATAAAACAATCTCAGTATACATTTGCGCGTTATGTTCAGTAGTTCCAAAAACATCAAATCAAATCAAATGTATTTATATAGCCCTTCGTACATCAGCTGATATCTCAAAGTGCTGTACAGAAGCCCAGCCTAAAACCCCAAACAGCAAGCAATGCAGGTGTAGAAGCACAGTGGCTAGGAAAAACTCCCTAGAAAGGCCAAAACCTAGGAAGAAACCTAGAGAGGAACCAGTTTATGAGGGGTGGCCAGTCATCTTCTGGCTGTGCCGGGTGGAAATTATAACAGAACATGGCCAAGATGTTCAAATGTTCATAAATGACCAGCATGGTCAAATAATAATAATTTCAGTAGTTGTCGAGGGTGCAGCAAGTCAGCACCTCAGGAGTAAATGTCAGTTCGCTTTTCATAGCCGATCATTAAGAGTATCTCTACCACTCTTGCTGACTCTAGAGAGTTGAAAACAGCAGGTCTGGGACAGGTAGCACGTCTAGTGAACAGGTCAGGATTCCATAGCCGCAGGCAGAATAGTTGAAACTGGAGCAGCAGCATCCGGCGATTTTGCAGAGAGCCAGAAATACTCATAATAAATGTTGATGAAAATAAAAGTGTTATGCATGGAACTTTAGATACACTTCTCCTTAATTCAACCGCTGTGTCAGATTTCAAAAAAGCTTTACGGAAAAAACAAACCATGCAATAATCTGAGTACGGCGCTCAGAGACCAAACAAGCCAAAAAGATATCTGCCATATTGTGCAGTCAACAGAAGTCAGAAATAACATTATAAATATTCACTTACCTTTGATGATCTTCATCACAATGCACTCCCAGGAATCCCAGTTCCACAATAAATGTTTGTTTTGTTCGATAATGTCCATCATTTATGTCCAAATAGCTACTTTTGTTAGCGCGTTTTGTGAACAAATCCAAACTCACAAAGCTCTCCACTAGGATCAAACGAAATGTCAAAAAACAGTCCATAGAAACATGTCAAACGATGTATAGATATCAATCTTTAGGATGTTTTTAACATAAATATTCAATAATGTTCCAGCCTGAGAATTTATTTTCTTCAGAAATGCAATGGAACGCGAGCTAACTCTCACGTGAACGAGCGTCACGAGCTTGTGGGACTCTGCCAGACCACTGACTTAAAGAGCCCTTATGAGCCCCTCCTTTACCGTAGAAGCATCAAACAGGGTTCTAAAGACTGTTGACATCTAGTGGAAGCCTTAGGAAGTGCAACATGACCAATATCCCAATGTATCTTCCATAGGGGATGAGTTGAAAAATGACCAACCTCAGATTTCCCACGTCCTGGTTGGATGTTTTCTCAGGTTTTTGCCTGCCATATGAGTTCTGTTATACTCACAGACATCAAATATTTACATTTACATTTAAGTCATTTAGCAGACGCTCTTATCCAGAGCGACTTACAAATTGGTGCATTCACCTTATGACATCCAGTGGAACAACCACTTTACAATAGTGCATCTAAATATTTTAAGGGGGGAGGGGGTGAGAAGGATTACTTTATCCTATCCTAGGTATTCCTTAAAGAGGTGGGGTTTCAGGTGTCTCCGGAAGGTGGTGATTGACTCCGCTGTCCTGGCGTCGTGAGGGAGTTTGTTCCACCATTGGGGAGCCAGAGCAGCGAACAGTTTTGACTGAGCTGAGCGGGAACTGTACTTCCTCAGTGGTAGGGAGGCGAGCAGGCCAGAGGTGGATGAACGCAGTGCCCTTATTTGGGTGTAGGGCCTGATCAGAGCCTGGAGGTACTGAGGTGCCGTTCCCCTCACAGCTCCGTAGGCAAGCACCATGGTCTTGTAGCGGATGCGAGCTTCAACTGGAAGCCAGTGGAGAGAGCGGAGGAGCGGGGTGACGTGAGAGAACTTGGGAAGGTTGAACACTAGACGGGCTGTGGCGTTCTGGATGAGTTGTAGGGGTTTAATGGCACAGGCAGGGAGCCCAGCCAACAGCGAGTTGCAGTAATCCAGACGGGAGATGACAAGTGCCTGGATTAGGACCTGCGCCGCTTCCTGTGTGAGGCAGGGTCGTACTCTGCGGATGTTGTAGAGCATGAACCTACAGGAACGGGCCACCGCCTTGATGTTAGTTGAGAACGACAGTTTGTTGTCCAGGATCACGCCAAGGTTCTTAGCGCTCTGGGAGGAGGACACAATGGAGTTGTCAACCGTGATGGCGAGATCATGGAACGGGCAGTCCTTCCCCGGGAGGAAGAGCAGCTCCGTCTTGCCGAAGTTCAGCTTGAGGTGGTGATCCGTCATCCACACTGATATGTCTGCCAGACATGCAGAGATGCGATTCGCCACCTGGTCATCAGAAGGGGGAAAGGAGAAGATTAATTGTGTGTCGTCTGCATAGCAATGATAGGAGAGACCATGTGAGGTTATGACAGAGCCAAGTGACTTGGTGTATAGTGAGAATAGGAGAGGGCCTAGAACAGAGCCCTGGGGGACACCAGTGGTGAGAGCGCGTGGTGAGGAGACAGATTCTCGCCACGCCACCTGGTAGGAGCGACCTGTCAGGTAGGACGCAATCCAAGCGTGGGCCGCGCCGGAGATGCCCAACTCGGAGAGGGTGGAGAGGAGGATCTGATGGTTCACAGTATCGAAGGCAGCCGATAGGTCTAGAAGGATGAGAGCAGAGCAAATATACTAACTATACAAATATGCATATATTAGCAACTGGGACTGAGTAGCAGGCAGTTTGGGAACCTCTGGGCACCTTATTCACCCAAGTACCTCAATACTCCCCCCAGCCATATGAAGGTAATGCAGCTGGTGGCCACACCAGATACTGACTGTTACTTTTGATTTTGACCCCCCTTTGTTTAGGGACATATTATTCAATTTCTATTAGTCACATGTCTGTGGAACTTGTTCAGTTTATGTCTCAGTTGTTGAATCTCGTTATGTTCATACAAATATTTACACATGCTATGTTTGCTGAAAATAAATGCAGTTGACAGTGAGAGGACGTTTTTTTTGCTGAGTTTATATATATAGGCTTCACCACAGAGCAGTACTAATGTGTTTTTTTCTTGTTTTAACCCTGGTGCTAAGTGCTAGCTGTTAACTACCAACCCTGGGGTGTTTACCTCTTCTTTAATCTCAACCATTGAACTGAGAGAGAGGCTCTCCTCTGCCCAGAGGGGCTTGCTGATAAAAATGGAGGATAAATGTTTATTTTTCTCTTTAACTTGGTCAGCAGGGAATGGTAATAACATTAATTAGACATAAGAGCAAACAAGGAAGTTAAAGCAAGGCTAGGCTAATGATCTTGCTCTCTCTCTCTCTCTCTCTCTCTCTCTCTCTCTCTCTCTCTCTCTCTCTCTCTCTCTCTCTCTCTCTCTCTCTCTCTCTCACTTCCTGTTTAATGAAAAATAATGTGGGTCATTGTCCTAGTACAAAGATAGAGCAATAGATGGGGGGAGAGAAAAAAAGAGTAATGGAGAGAGAGAGAGAGATAAAGAAAGCCACAGCAAAGTGTTAGCATTACCATTCCATTAGCATGCTGTTATGTGTTAGACTTATTGAGAATCAGTGCTGACTTTAAGGTTCAGTGTGTAGCCGACACCGACACTCAGAGGTGAGATCCCATCTTCTGTCCTCTTTCTGTGATGTTTTATATCACCATACATACAGGTCATTCCATTAGGGGACACTCTCCCAAGCTTCCCCCCTCCCCCAAGCTCCTCCCCCCAGGCCTGGATGTGATGTGGCGAATATCTTATCTAATTAAGTTTTAGAGCTGCATTTTCATTTGTTCATCACTTAAGTGCTTCCAGGATAACCTGATATCCAAAGGTCTGGTCCCAGTAGCTTCAAATGTCAAAATGCAATTATATGCATGATTAGCTTGACCCGTTTCCAGAGCCCCCTCCTCTCTCCCTCCCTCCGTTTTCCCCCCTTTGCCTCCCTGCGTCTCCCTCCACTGCTTCCCTACGCCTCCATCTCCCCTCCACCTCCTCTCCACCTCTCTGGCCAGAAAAGCTGACAACTGCTGGCATGTTTATTTTGATGAGATTAGGTGTGGAGGAGGTAGGTTAGGCGTGAACAGCAGGGCACGGCACCCCCATCTGGCCAACAATGGAACTAACAACTAACCGACAGCGAATAGAAGGAGCGGTGGATCGAGGGAGGGAGGGAGGGAGGCGCAGAATAAGCGCAGGTGAAGAGGAGAGATTCAGACAATATCTCTCTAATATCGCCTCAGGAGCTAAAAAATAAATATGTGGGGGGAAAAAAGAATAAAACAATTTATACTGCTTAAAGGATAATATGATCAGGACTTTTTAATCAAATCATCTTGATCCGGGGCGGGCAGGGCTTTACTTTGTGGTTAGCGCTTAGCGTAGCAGCAATCCGCTCTAATCTGATTGTGTGGAAGATAAGACTAAGGCTTTAGCCCCACTGTTGTTGCTACGCTGATTAGGGCCACTGTGGCACTCAGGGCCAAGTTGGGCTACACATACAAAATACACATCCACGAAACACAGGTTTGCATGCAGACACACACACTCACACATACACATGTATGCAATTACACAGACACGCACACAGGCATGTACATACGCACGCACACTCGCACAAACAAATGAACAGATAAACACAAACATTCACAAACATTTCCATACATATTGAACACTATGTTTTATATACTGTATCTACATACTTTGAATTTCTATACCTAGAACAAGTAAGAGTACCTCACCATTAATCAGATGGGACAAGGGGTTTATTTAAACAGGACTTTTACCATTACATTTCCCTTTTACTGAAAAGCCTCAGTGCTTTTCCATCCTTTTCTTTGGTCTATATTTGGGACAGTTATTTAAAGTTGCTAAAGCAAGTCCTTCAGTACAGAAGTGCAAATGCAGTCCATCTGCCAGGCAGCCATGCTGCAACTGCTTTGTGTCTGTGTGGGGTGGTCTGGCAAGAGTACAATAGAGAAATACAAAACTATACACATGTGTAGACACACACACTACAAAAATCGCTGGTATCTATCGCTGGTATCTCACGTCTTTTACAATTCCTATGAACATGGCCTGCTTGTCTTAATTGGTACGGATCTATGTTTGTAGTTAATGATATTGAAAAAGAATAACAGAGGATGTGTGCATTTTGGCAAAGGCAGGAGAAGGATGGAGGACAGGGATGTATGGAGACTATGTGTCTCCAGAGACAGTGACTGGTCCCTGGGTAGCCCATTAGAGCACCCCACTAGTTTTATCTTTCCCATGCTGGGATGGTGAAACCATGCTATGAAGAATATTCATGTACACACTTGCACAAAGGTATACATGCACAGGGACAAATGTGTCAGTCTCTGTTTGTCTGTTGGGCTGGGCATTATAGACCAAATTAAAGGGCCTCTCTCTCCCACAGGAAAGCCTTCAGAGGTGTCTAAAGCCCAACAGACGTTTTACAGTGACAGACTAAAGAGAGAGAGAGAGGGGCGCGTGACCTCTGATTAAGCTATTTTCACCCTCTCCTCAAGGGGACCACCTGGAAAAGCAATGCCCCACCACCGATGGGTAATTAGAGTACTGTATGACCACCACACTCACCTCCCAGTCCCTCATTAGAACAGCCCCTCATATGAGCACTGTTGAGTGGATACTCATATGCTAAGCAAATCAATATAGAGTAGGAGTTGAATTATGTCTGTTTCATTTTACACTATGTTTGAAGGAATGTTTAGACAGCCTGAACTTTTCTGCATCTCAGAAATGCACATATATAAGCATACAGTACTACTGTTATAATGACAGCTCCCTGCAAGTTACATTACAGCAGACTCTCTTATCCAAAGCGACTTACAGGAGCAGTATGGCTAAGTGCCTTGCTCAAGGAAACATCAACAGATTTTTCACCTAGTCGGCTTGGGGATTCAAACCAGTAACATTTTGCTTACTGGCCGAACACACTTAATTGCTAGGCTACCTGACACCCCTAAGGTTTGTGTTGACTTACAGTACCAGTCAAACGTTTGGACAAACCTGCTCATTCAAGGGTTTGTCTTATTTGGACTATTTTCTACATTGTAGAATAATAGTGAAGACATCAACACTATGAAATAATACATGGAATCCTGTAGTTACCAAAAAAGTGTTAAACAAATTAAAATATATTTTAGATTTGAAATCATCAAAGTAGCCACCCTTTGCCTTGATGACAGCTTTGCACACTCTTGGCATTCTCTCAACCAGCTTCATGAGGTAGACACCTGGAATGCATTTCAATTAACAGGCGTGCCTTGTTAAAAGTTCATTTGTGGAATTTCTTTCCTTTTGAATGTGTTTGAGCCAATCAGTTGTGTTATGTCAAGGTAGGGGTGGAAAGCAGAAGATATCCCTATTTGGTAAAAGACCAAGTCCGTATTATGGCAAGAACAGCTCAAATAAGCAGAGAAACAACAGTCCATCATTACTTTAAGACATGAAGGTCAGTCAATCCGGAACATTTCAAGAACTTTGAAAGTTTCATCAAGTGCAGTCGCAAACACCAAAAAAGTGCTAAAATGAAACTGGCTCTCATGAGGACCGCCACAGGAAAGACCCAGAGTTACCTCTGCTGCAGAGGATAAGTTCATTAGAGTTACCAGCCTCAGAAAGTGTATACCAAATAAATGCTTCACAGAGTTCAAGTAACAGACACATCTCAACATCAACTGTTCAGAGGAGACTGCGTGAATCAGGTCTTCATGGTCGAATTGCTGCAAAGAATCCACTACTAAAGGACACTAATAATAAGAAGAGACTTGCTTGGGCCAAGAAACAAGAGCAATGGACGTTAGACCGGTGGAAATCTGCCCAACCGCCATGTCTTTGTGAGATGCAGAGTAGGTAAAAGGATGATCTCTGCATGTGTGGTTCCCACCTTGAAGCATGGAGGATGAGGTGTGATGGTGTGGGGGTGCATTGCTGCTGACACTGTCAGTGATTTATTTAGAATTCAAGGCATACTTAACCAGCATGGCTACCACAGCATTCTGCAGTGATACACCATCCCATCTGGTTTGTGCTTAGTGGGACTATAATTTGTTTTTCAACTGGACAATGACCCAACACACCTCCAGGCTGTGTAAGGTCTATTTGACCAAGAATGAGAGTGATGGAGTGCTGCATCAGATGGCCTGGCCTCCACAATCACTCAACCTCAACCCAATTGAGATGGTTTTGGATGAGTTGGACTGCAGAGTGAAGGAAAAGCAGCTAACAAGTGCCCAGCATATGTGGGAACTCCTTCAAGACAGTGAAGCTAGTTGAGAGAATCCCAACAGTGTGCAAAGTTGTCATCAAGGCAAAGGGTGGCTAATCTGAAGAATGTAAAATAGAAAATATATTTTAATTTGTTTAACACTTTTTTGATTTCTACATGATTCCATGTGTGTTATTTCATAGCTTGTAAGTCCTCACCATTATTCTACAATTTAGAAAATAGTAAAAATAAAGAAAAACCCTTGAATGAGTAGGTGTGTCCAAACTTTTGACTGGTACTGTATGTTGATGTTGCTGTATGCTGCCACTGTAGTGTCAGTAGAGGGTATGGGTTTCCTCAGTGACCTCAACGTGTTCTATAGTGTGTGTAAAACTGTGTCTGTGTTCTGGTCGGTATTCCTGGGCTGACACTTCACACTGGAAGAAACACGCTGTGGGACACTTATCTTCTGTAACACAACATTCTGACTTCCTCTGACTGCTTTGAGGCTCTGAAGACACACAGACATCATCCTCAGCGGTCTGGGTACAGCACAGCACAAATCAAATCAAAGTTTATTTGTCACGTGCGCCGAATACAACAAGTGTAAACCTTACAGTGAAATGCTTACGTACAGACTCTAACCAATGGTGCGGGAAAAAAAGATATGTGTGTGTGTGTGTGTGTAGGTAAGTCTAGAAATAAAACAACAGTAAAAATACATTTGAAAAAAGAGTAGCAAGGCTATATACCGACACCTGTTAGTCAGGCATTTTGAAGTAGTATGTACATGTAGGTATCGTTAAAGTGACTATGCATATATGATGAACAGAGAGTAGCAGAAGAGTAAAAAGAGGGGTTGGCGGGTGATGGGACACAATGCAGGTAGCCCAGTTAGCCAATGTGCGGGAGCACTCGTTGGTCGGGCCAATTTAGGTAGTATGTACATGAATGTATAGTTAAAGTGACTATGCATATAAGATAAACAGAGAGTAGCAGCAGCGTAAAAGAGGGGTTGGGGGTGGGAGGCACACAATTCAAATAGTCCGGGTAACCATTTGGTTACCTGTTCAGGAGTCTTATGGCTTGGGGGTAAAAACTGTTGAGAAGCCTTTTTATCCTAGACTTGGCACTCCGGTACCGCTTGCCATGCTATGACTGGAGTGGCTGGGCTCTTTGACAATTTTTATGGCCTTCCTCTGACACCGCCTGGTGTTGAGGTCCTGGATGGCAGGCAGCTTTGCCCCAGTGATGTACTGGGCCATACGCACTACCTTCTGATGTGCCTTGCGGTCGGAGGCCGAGCAATTGCCGTACCAGACAGAGATGCAACCAGTCAGGATGTTCTCGATGTTGCAGTTGTAGAACCTTTTGAGGATCTCAGGACGCATGCCAATCTTTTTAGTTTCCTGAGGGGGAATAGGCTTTGTCGTGCCCTCTTCATGACTGTCTTGGTGTGTTTGGACCAATCTATTTTGTTGTTGTTGTGGACACCAAGGAATTTGAAGCTCTCAACCTGCTCCACTTCAGTCCCGTCGATGGTGGAGCAGTGTCGTCCGGGTTAGGGAGGGCTTGGTCGGTAGGGATGTCCTTGTTTCATCGCACACCAGCGACTCCTGTGGCGGGCCGGGCGCAGTGCGCGCTAACCAAGGTTGCCAGGTTCACGGTGTACCCTCCGACACATTGGTGCGGCTGGCTTCCGGGTTGGATGCGCGCTGTGTTAAGAAGCAGTACGGCTGGTTGGGTTGTGTAGCGGAGGACGCATGACTTTCAACCTTCGTCTCTCCCGAGCCCGTACGGGAGTTGTAGCTACGAGACAAGATAGTAGCTAGTACAACAATTGGATGCCATGAAATTGGGGAGAAAAAGGGGTAAAAAAATAAAAATAAAATAAAAAAAAGAGAATGGGGACGTGCTCGGTGCTCCTTTTCCTGTAGTACACAATCATCTTCTTAGTCTTGGTTACGTTGAGGGATAGGTTGTTATTCTGGCACCACCCGGCCAGGTCTCTGACCTCCTCCCTATAGGCTGTTGATCAGGCCTACCACTGTTGTGTTGTCAGCAAACTTAATGATGGTGTTGGAGTCGTGCTTGGCCATGCAGTCGTGGATGAACAGGGAGTACAGGAGGGGACTGAGCACGCACCCCGGGGAGCTCCAGTGTTGAGGATCATCGTGGCAGATGTGTTGCTAGTTTAGTTTAGTTTAGTTTATTTTATTTTTACAGGGACAGTGCACATTAATCAACGTTTCGGTAAAAGTGCCGGTTTTAGCCAGCCGGCTAATTTTCAACCGCAGTCCCTGGGCATGTTATTAAAAACAATTACAATATAGACAATAGCACCATAGAACAAGCAAGACATAGCAACATAGGACAAGCAAGACATAGCATACAGACAGAGCAACATAGAACAAAAAGCAGCAAAACAAAATTCAAAAAGCAACAAAGTGTTTCCACACCTCACAAGCTACAGACAACAGACAACATGGAAAGCACAGCTAGGGACCATGTTCACAAATCTGATTGACCTTTAGCCAGGTCTTCAAGCATTTTGTGAATGCTACCTACCGTAACCACCTGTGGGTGGCCTGTCAGGAAGTCCAGGATACAGTTGCTGAGGGAGGTGTTTAGTCACAGGATCCTTAGCTTGGTGATGAGCTTTGAGGGTGCTATGGTGTTGAACGCTGAGAGCTATAGTCAATGAACAACAATCTCACATAGGTGTTCCTTTTGTCCAGGTGGGAAAGGGCTGTGTGGAGTGCAATAGAGATTGCATCATCTGTGGATCTGTTTGGGCGGTATGCAAATTGGAGTGCGTCTAGTGTTTCTGGGATATTGGTGTTGATGTGAGCCATTACCAGCCTTTCAAAGCACTTCATGGCTACGGACGTAAGTGCTACGGGTCTGTAGTCATTTAGGCAGGTTTCCTTTGTGTTATCGGGCACAGTGACTATGGTGGTCTGCTTGAAGCATGTTGGTATTGCATACTCAATCAGGGCAAGCCCTGCCACATCCGACGAGGGTCAGAGCTGGTGTAGTATGATTCAACCTTCGTCCTGTATTGACGCTTTGCCTGTTTGATGGTTCGTCGCAGGGCATAGTGGGATTTCTTGTAAGCTTCCGGGTTAGAGTCCCGCACCTTGAAAGTGGCAGCTCTACTCTATGTATTCCTCAATGTCATTGGAATAATCCCGGAACATGTTCCAGTCTGTGATAGCAAAGCAGTCCTGTAGTTTAGCATCTGCTTCATCTGACCATTTATTTATAGACCGGGTCACTGGTGCTTCCTGCTTTAATATTTGCTTGTAAGCAGGAATCAGGAGGATAGAGTTGTGGTCGGATTTACCAAATGGAGGGCGAGGGAGAGCTTTGTACGCGTCTCTGTGTGGAGTACAGGTGATCTAGAATTTTTTTGCCCTCTGGTTGCACATTTAACATGTTGATAGAGATTTGGTAGAACTGATTTAAGTTTCCCTGCATTAAAGTCTGCAGCCACTAGGAGCGCCGCCTCTAGGTGAGTGGTTTCCTGTTTGCTTATTTCCTTATACAGCTGACTAAGTGCGGTCTTAGTGCCAGCATTTGTCTGTGGTGGTAAATAAACCGCCACAAAAAGTATAGCTGAGAACCTTCTAGGCAAGTAGTGTGGTCTGCAATTTATCACAATATACTCAACTTCTGGTGAGCAAAGTCTAGAGACTTCCTGTTTACAGCTGTTTACAAATATGCACAGAGCGCCCCCCCCCCTCGTCTTACCAGAGTGTGCTGTTCTATCCTGCCGGTGCAGCGTGTATCCCGCTAGCTGAATATCCATGTCTTCAGTCAGCCATTATTTTGTGAAACATAGGATATTGCAGTTTTTGATGTCCCGTTGGTAGGATATTCGTGATCTTACCTCGTCTAGTTTATTGTCCAATGATTGCACGTTGGCGAGTAATATTCATGGTAACGGCAGCTTTCCTAGTTGCCTTCTGTGGGTCCGGATTAGGCATCCGGCTCTTCGTCCTCTGCATTGCTTCCTTTTGCGAATAATTGGGATGTCTGCCCTGTGGGGTGTTTCGAGAGTATCGTGCGAGTCCTACTTGCTGCTGTTGTTGTTGTTGAAGAAAGTTTTGTCTAATCCGAGATGAGTAATTTGTAAGTCGCTCTGGATAAGAGCATCTGCTAAATGACTTAAATGTAAATGTAAATGTAATCGCTGTCCTGATATCCAGAAGCTCTTTTCATCCGTAAGATACGGTTGCAGAAACATTATGTACAAAATCATTTACAAATATCGCGAAAAACCCCACATAATAGCACAATTGGTTAGGAGACTGTAAAACGGCGGCCATCTCCTCTGGCGCCATTTTTTAATGAAATCTAACTGTACGCTGGAGTGTGTGTATACTTGGGTGGGTGTGTGGCAGTGTGAGGATACACTAGCTCCTCTCAGTTCATATGTAGAACCAGCTGTTTTTTCCGGTCAAGACATAGCTACATGACCAAGTATACTGTATATCTGATTAATTTGTGCCCTATATATGCAGTCCACTGCTCCAAACCTATCTTGAATCTCTATAGAATAACTGTACCCCTAAACTAGTCTCCTCCCCAAACCACAGGTTGTGAAACACTAGGGTTGCAACATTTCGGGAACTTTCAATAAATTCCCTGGTATTTCCCAAATCCCGGTAGAAGGATTTCTGGAATCAGGAGGGGATAATAAGGAAATCTGTAATTTCTGGAAAACCAGGGAATTTATGGAAGGTTCACGGAATTTTGCAACTGGAACACTCAGTGTGACTGGAGGTAAATCAGACCTACAGCATGACAAACTCTACTGGATGGTTCCACACACTTTCAATCACTATTGACTCCACTGTTGATTTTCTTTGTAGTGAATTCAGTAGAAACATGTTTTATTAATTGCCATATGTTTATTGACTTCTCTTTCATGTCAGTTCTTTTGTTCTTTCTTTGTAGTGGCAAAAGATCTCTGTGCATCATCGTTTGTGACCTATCTGAAATGTCAAAGGTGTCCTTTTGATGTGGAGTACAGACCTCATGCGAGGCAGCAGCTATGCCATTCTCAGAGTAGATGAGTGTGTGTGTGTAGATTAGGATGACACACACAAGGTGTGTGTGTTGTCACTGTCAGGCAGCCCCTGCTCCAGTGGGAGACGTGGGAAAAGAATCCATCACTATTATTCCTCTCTTCTTCTACCTAATGACTCTGGTAATTCTGGGAGTCTGACGCTCATTGGCGGCATGTGTTGCTGCCATTCATCCTGGCCTAGGCACACACTTTCACATACATTCTCCGACGTGTTCGCACATATTTACACACACACGTTCACACACATTCTCTGACGTGTTCGCACATATTTACACACACACGTTCACACACGTTCTCAGAGCCCCTAACCTCAGCCTAGCTTCTCTGTGTGGCATCATGCCTCCAGGAGATGATTTCACTGTTACCCACTGGAGGTGAGGAAGATAATAGTATTAGTGTTTTCTTAATGAAGGGAGAGCTCATGGAATGTGACACACACACACACACACACACACACACACACGTACACGCACAGGCACACACACAGGCACACACACACACACACACACACACACACACACACACACACACACACACACACACACACACACACACACACACACACACACACACACACACACACACACACACACACACACACACACACACACACACACACACACACACACACACACACACACACACACACGCTGTAATCTACCTTCACTCCACCTGCTGGACAACTAGTAAAACATACACACACCACAGAGACGAATAGGCTCTGCCTTCCACTGTTGCATTGTTATGAATGTACAGTAATAGATGATTTGTTCATTGCTCACATGAACAAAAATCTGGTGACAGATTTTCAACTGGGCCATCAGGCTTTCTGTCTCTTCTTGTCCTTTGAAAATAGGAAGAAAGGGGACAGCTTCTTACTCACATATTGATGATTGTTAAATATTTACTGGTAAATTATTATCTTAGAAAATACCACATTAATGAGTAGTACTAAATATATTTATAACATGTTTACCCAACCCATGTTTACTGAAGCACAAACAAGCCCCAATAATAAAGTGTGACATTTTAAATGAGGCTGGTTTGTTTGTGCTGAACATCTACAAATTATATTTTAAACATGCCATTGGTGGAACTTCTCACAAGTCACCCCAGAAAACAAGACTTTGGTTTTGTCCCAAATGGTATCCTATTCCCTATTATGTTCACTACTTTTGACCAGTTCTCATACTGTTTTGGTAAAAATAATGCACTATGTAGGGAATATGGTGCCATTTGGTATGAAGCCACACCCATACCTGGAGGAATTCCTTGAGTTTCTTCTAATCAAAAGATGAGGGTAAAACAGAATTTAAAAAAAATTCTCCTGGCCTTTTTGTTTTGTTTGATTATGACGCTACGCTATGGGCTCTGTCTCTGACAGTTTGGGAAAGCACAGAGAGGAGACAAAAAATAGTTCACCCAAATTACAAAACTACTCAATGGTTTCGTTACCCTGTTTGCAGTCTATGGACAAGGTATGACGACACTCCATGCTTTGGTTTAGTTTACCTGGCTGTGGTTGGGACTGTTTCCACATTCCACATTCTTTCGGAGAGATTGGAAATCCAAATTGATCTACACGGACAAGTTCTGGCCTGGTTTAGATCTCATCTGTCGGAAAGATATCAGTTTGTCTCTGTGAATAGTTTGTCCTCTGACAAATCAACTGTAAATTGCGGTGTCCTCAAGGTTCAGTTTTAGGACCACTATTTTTTTCACTATATATTTTACCTCTTGGGGATGTCATTCGAAAATATAATGTTAACTTTCACTGCTATGTGGATGACACACAGCTGTACATTTCAATGAAACATGGTGAAGCCCCAAAATTGCCCTCGCTAGAAGCCTGCGTTTCAGACATAAGGAAGTGGAAGGCTGCAAATGTTCTACTTTTAAACTCGGACAAAACAGAGATGCTTGTTCTATGTCCCAAGAAACAAAGAGATCTTCTGTTGAATCTGACAAATAATCTTGATGGTTGTACAGTCGTCTCACATAAAACTGTGAAGGACCTCGGCGTTACTCTGGACCCTGATCTCTCTTTTGACGAACATATCAAGACTGTTTCAAGGACAGCTTTTTTCCATCTACATAACATTGCAAAAATTTACATTTACATTTACATTTAAGTCATTTAGCAGACGCTCTTATCCAGTGCGACTTACAAATTGGTGCGTTCACCTTATGACATCCAGTGGAGCAGCCACTTTACAATAGTGCATCTAAATCAAAATCAGAAACTTTATTTCCAAAAATGATGTAGATAAAATAATCCATGCTTTTGTTACTTCAAGTTTAGACCACACGCAATGCTCTACTTTCCGGCTACCCGGAAAAAGCACTAAATAAACTTCAGTTAGTGCTAAATACGGCTGCTAGAATCCTGACTAGAACCAAATAATTTGATCATATTACTCCAGTGATAACCTCCCTACACTGGCTTCCTGTTAAGGCAAGGGCTGATTTCAAGGTTTTACTGCTAACCTACAAAGCATTACATGGGCTTGCTCCTACCTATCTTTCTGATTTGGTCCTGCTGTACATACCTACACGTACGCTACGGTCACAAGACGCAGGCCTCCTAATTGTCCCTAGAATTTCTAAGCAAACAGCTGGAGGCGGGGCTTTCTCCTATAGAGCTCCATTTTTATGGAATGGTCTACCTACCCATGTGAGAGACGCAGACTCGGTCTCAACCTTTAAGTCTTTACTGAAGACTCATCTCTTCAGTGGGTCATATGATTGAGTGTAGTCTGGCCCAGGAGTGTGAAGGTGAACGGAAAGGTTCTGCAGCAATGAACCGCCCTTGCTGTCTCTGCCTGGCCGGTTCCCCTCTCTCCACTGGGATTCTCTGCCTCTAACCCTATTACAGGGGCTGAGTCACTGGCTTACTGGTGCTCTTTAATGCCGTCCCTAGGAGGGGTGCGTCACTTGAGTGGGTTGAGTCACTGACGTGATCTTCCTGTCTGGGTTGGCGCCCTCCCTTTGGTTGTGCCGTGGCGGAGATCTTTGTGGGCTATACTCGGCCTTGTCTCAGGATGGTTGGTGGTTGAAGATATCCCTCTAGTGGTGTGGGGGCTGTGCTTTGGCAAAGTGGGTGGGGTTTTATCCTTCCTGTTTGGCCCTGTCTGGGGGTATCATCGGATGGGGCCAAAGTGTCTCCTCACCCTCCTGTCTCAGCCTCCAGTATTTATGCTGCAGCAGTTTGTGTCGGGGACTAGGGTCAGTTTTTTTTAAATATCTGGAGTATTTCTCCTGTCTTACCCGGTGTCCTGTGTGAATTTGAGTATGCTCTCTCTAATTCTCTGCACCCTCGACAACTACTGTGATTATTATTATTTGACCATGCTGGTCATTTATGAAAATTTCAACATCTTGGCCATGTTCTGTTATAATATCCACCCGGCACAGCCAGAAGAGGACGGGCCACCCCTCATAGCCTGGTTCATCTCTAGGTTTCTTACTAGGTTTTGATCTTTCTAGGGAGTTTTTCCTAGCCACCGTGCTTCTACACCTGCATTGCTTGCTGTTTGGGGTTTTAGGCTGGGTACAGCACTTTGAGATTTCAGCTGATGTACGAAGGGCTATATAAATAAATTTGATTTGATTTGTTTCCAAATGCAAAACGTTTTAGCATTTATGGCACAAATCCCATTCAGGTAATTGGACCGATATTAACATTTTTCAGATCATGTTCAAATTATCTGTAAGTGACTTTGTTGAGCTTCACAATACATTTGGGATACTTTCCAAATAATTTGGACATGATCCGCATAAAATGCTAATATATGTCCCATTACTAGAATGGCATTTGTGCCACAAATGCTAAAATGTTAGCATTTGGATACAATGCCATGGAAACTAAACCAAAGCATTGATTGCTGCATTGATTGCTAAACCAACGCAACTATCCCTTTAATAGAGGGAGCTTGTCTTTAGCATGTGTGCCAAAGTGCCGCTAACGCAGTGACACTGTCTCTCCTAGGACGGAGGGGTGGAGGAGCCGAGGGATGAAGGGAAGGAGGGATGGGTGTGTGGTGGAGACTTAGCCCATCTGTTCCTCTCTCTCTCTTTATCTCTCCTCTTTCTTATTTTTTGGTTTGCTAGACCTCCCCCCAACACTCAAGGAGATGGAGGGGAGAGTCACAAGGGACCTCAGTCGTCTTACCTCCTACCCCCTGTCCCCTCCCTGTCAATCAGCCATCCTCTTCCCTCCCTCCCCTGTCCCCTCCCTGTCAAACAACCATCCTCTCCCTCCCTCCCCTGCTTGTGCCACCTCCACCATGGGGAAAAGGGCCACTGATTAGAACAGTCCCACTCAGTAAGAGCCATCCGTCATCATCTAAGCAGACCCTCCCCTCTGATCTAACCCTCCTCCCAGCCTCCCTCCCAGTCTCTCCCCCCTCAGCCTCCCTCCCTCCCAGCCTCCACCAGCCTCTCTCTGGACACAGTCATTAATAGAATCAGGATTAATTAGCTTTAAGGTAATCAAATTAAATCAAATTGTATTGGTTGCATACACAAATTTAGCAGATGCTATTGCAGGTTTAGAGAAATGCTTGTGTTCTTCGCTCCAGCAGTGCAGTAATATCTAATAATTCACAACAATATACACATATATAAAAGTAAAATAATGGATTTATGTCACGCCCTGACCTTAGTTAACTTTGTTTTCTTCATTAATTTGGTTATGTCAGGGTGTGACGAGGGTGGTTTGTTTAGTTTTTGTATTGTCTAGGGGTTTTTGTATGTTTCATTTTTCTAAGTCTAGGTGTTTAGATGTCTGTGGTTGCTTGCATTGGTTCTCAATCAGAGGCAGCTGTTTATCGTTGTCTCTGATTGGGGACCATGTTTAGGTAGCCATATTCGTTGGGTAGTTTGTGGGTTCTTATTCTATGTTTAGTTGCCTGTCTGCACTAGCCATATTCGGTTCGTTTTGTTGTTTTTTCATTAAAGAAGTATGTACGCTTAGCACGCTGTGCCTTGGTCTCCTCGATACGACGACTGTGACAGAAGAACCCACCATAACTGGACCAAGCAGCGTGAAAAGGAGGAGCAGCATTTGATGGAGCAGACAGAATGGACATGGGACGAAATACTGGACAATAAAGGATCCTGGACGTGGGAAGAAATACTGGCAGGAGAGGATCGCCTACCATGGAGGCAGGTGGAGATAGCACGGGAGGAACGGCGACGATATGAGGGTACACGGCTAGCCAACTTCTCGTGCTTACTGTGGGGATTATGTTACTGGTCAGTCACCGTGTTATGCGGTGGAGCACACAGTGTCTCCAGTGCGCTATTCTAGCCCGGTGCACTCTATTCCAGCTCCTCCCATTGGCCGGGCTAGAATGGGCATCCAGTCAGGAAGGAGGGTGCCTGCTCAGCGCTCCTGGTCTCCAGTATACCTCCTTGGACCAGGATATCCTGCGCTGGCTCTGCGTACTGTGTCTCCGGTGAGTCTGCACAGCCCAGTGCGTCGTGTCCCGGCACCATGCACCAGGCCTCCAGTGCGCCTCCAGGGTCCAGTACTCCCTGTTCCTGCTCCTCGCCCTCGCCCTGAGGTGTGTGTTCCCAGCCCAGTACCACCAGCGCCGGCACCACGCACCAGGCCTACAGTGCGCCATCCAGAGTGTCCGGCGACATTACCCAGTCCAGAGTGTCCTGTGGAAGTTCACAGATCGGAACCTCCAATGACGGGCCACAGTCCAGAACCTCCAACGACGGGCCACAGTCCAGAACCTCCAACAACGGGCCACAGTCCAGAACCTCCAACGACGGGCCACAGTCCAGGGTCACCAACAACGGGCCACAGTCCAGAACCTCCAACGACGGGCCACAGTCCAGGGTCACCAGCGAGGGTCCCCAGCCCAGGGCCTACGGCGAGGATCCGCAGGCTGTCACGCCCTGACCTTAGTTATCTTTGTTTTATTTATTAATTTGGTTAGGTCAGGGTGTGACGAGAGTGGTTTGTTTAGTTTTGTATTGTCTAGGGGTTTTTGTATGTCTAGGGTTTCTCTAGTCTAGGTGTTTATATGTCTGTGGTTGTCTGGATTGGTTCTCAATCAGAGACAGCTGTTTATCGTTGTCTCTGATTGGGGACCATATTTAGGTAGGCATATTCCTTGGGTAGTTTGTGCGTTCTTATTCTATGTTTAGTTGCCTGTCTGCACTAGCATATTAGCTTCACGGTTCGTTTTGTTGTTTTTGTATAGTTTATTCAGTGTTCTTTCATTAAAGAAGTATGTACGCTTACAACGCTGCGCCTTGGTCTCCTCTATACAACGACCGTGACAATTTAAGAAATATCTAAATATTAAGACGAGTAATGTCGGAGTATAATATATATATATACATCCACAGGCCTCCTTGCTCGCACACACTTTTTCAGTTCTGCCCACACATTTTCTATAGGATTGAGGTCAGGGCTTTGTGATGGCCACTCCAATACCTTGCCTTTGCTGTCCATTTGGAAGACCCATTTTGCGACCAAGCTTTAACTTCCTGACTGATGTCTTGAGATGTTGCTTCAATATATCCAACAAATGTTCCACCTCATGATGCCATCTATTTTGTGAAGTGCACCAGTCCCTCCTGCAGCAAAGCCCCCCCACAACATGATGCTGCCACCCCAGTGCTTCACGGTTGGGATGGTGTTCTTCGGCTTGCAAGCTTCCCCCTTTTTCCTCCATCATAATGATGGTCATTATGGCCAAACAGTTCTATTTTTGTTTCATCAGACATTTCTCCAAAAAGTACGATCTTTGTCCCCATGTGCAGTTGCAAACCGCAGTCTGGCTTTTTTATGGCGGTTTTGGAGCAGTGGCTTCTTCCTTGCTGAGCGGTCTTTCAGGTTATGTCGATGTAGGACTTCTTTTACTGTGGATATAAATACTTTTGTACCAGTTTCCTCCAACATCTTCACAAGGTCCTTTACTGTTGTTCTGTGATTGATTTGCACTTTCGCACCAAAATACGCTCATCTCTAGAAGACAGAATAGATGGCATTCCTTCCTGAGCGGTATGATGGCTGCGTGGTCCCATGGTGTTTATACTTGCGTACTATTGTTTGTACAGATGAACATGGTACCTTTCTCCCAAGAATGAACCAGACTTGTAGAAGTCTACAATTTTTTTTTGAAGTCTTGGATCATTTATTTTGATTTTCCCATGATGTCAAGCAAAGAGGAACTGAGTTTGAAGTTAGGCCTTGAAATACATCCACAGGTACACCTCCAATTGACGTCAATTTGCCTATCAGAAGCTTGTAAAGCAATGACATCATTTTCTGGAATTTTTCAAGCTGTTTAAAGGCATAGTCAACTTAGCGTATGTAAACACACTGGAATTGTGATGCAGTGATTTCTAAGTTAAATAATCCGTATGTAAAGAATTGTTGGAAAAATTACTTGTGTCATGCACAAAGTAGATGTCCTAACCGACTTTCCAAAACTATAGTTTGTTAACAAGAAATTTGTGGAGTGGTTGAATAACGAGTTTTAAATCTCCAACCTAAGTGTATGTAAACTTCCGATTTCAACTGTATATGTGTGAAGGGATGTATAGAAATGCATAGTCATGTATAATCATTGGCTGCAAACAAGGCTTTACATCTGGGGAGGTTGGGATGAGGCCTTCAGAAGACAGGATTCTGGGATGAGGCCTTCAGAAGACAGGAGGTTGGGATGAGGCCTTCAGAAGACAGGAGGTTGGGGAGAGGCACTACTACTGTGTTGAAAGGCTGGCTCTACACTGTAGATATTTGACTGTATGGCTCTGACTTCATTTAGTTATGGTTCCATATGTAACCGGTGTGAAATGGCTAGCTAGTTAGCGGGGTGCACGCTACTGGCGTTTCAATCGGTGATGTCACTCGCTCTGAGACCTTGAAGTAGTTGTTCCCCTTGCTCTGCAAGAGCTGTGGCTTTTGTGGAGTGATGGGTAACGATGCTTGGTGGGAGGCAGTTGTTAATAAGTGCAGAGGGTCCCTGGTTTGAGCCCAGGTGGGGTGAGGAGAGGGATGGAAGCTATACTGTTACAAATACACAGTGTTTTTCACTGTTTCAGTAACTGAGTCATGCTTTAATATCATTGCTTACAAGACAAATTACTAGAGCGGTTAGAGGACCGAATGCCACTGGCATTCTGACTGATTTATACTGTAGGCTACCTAGCACACAAACACGCTCCTCGAAGATGAGTCCATTCAAGCTCATTACTCCTCTGAAAGCAGGCATCCCAGTGATGGGGCTATGAGGAGGTTCTGCGATAACATGGCTGATGAAGATAGATCTGTCAGAGCAGAGCAATGGAGGAATGGGAGAGGAGAGGGAGGGCAATATATACATCAGTCCTCAGCCCTGGGGTCAGGGGTGTCATCGTCATAGAAACAGGGATAATTCAGAAGGTGGTGTGGGGCCAGTTTGTCCAGATTACCTGTCTGCAGGGGAGGGATAGAGAAAGAGGGAAGGAGGGAAGGAGAGATAGATGGACACTCGGGCAGCTGCATCTACAGTACGTTGGTGTGTATGTGTGTGTGAGTGTAACTTGTGTGTGTGTGTAGCTTCGCGTGTTTGTGTGCGTGTGTGTGCGTGAGAGAGGTTTAATGATCCACATACACCCTTGACCACTTAACTGTGGGCTCTGTGGCAGCAGGTGAGCAGTGAACAGAGCAAAGTAGACAATGAATATTGATGAAACAAGCAGGAAAGGCTTTGACTTCACTGAGGCACGGGACCACACACTGGTCCTGCCGATATAATCAAGTCATTATAGCCTGTATACATATTTCAGGATGTTATAATAGGATGGTGTTATTATGATGTAATTATAATATTCTAAAAAATACTTTTCATTGACAAATGTGACTGATATTTCTTTTAAGATTTTCCATTTCTATTTATCTGCAAATATGTTGTTGGCATGCTAACCCACTAGCACAGCAAGCTAATACCAAGCATGCTAACCCACTAGCAAAACGAGCTAATACAAAGCATGCTAACCCACTAGGAAAACGAGCTAATACAAAGCATGCTAACCCAGTAGTACAAGGAACTTATACAAAGCATGACAACTCACAAGCACAGCGAGCTAATACAATCGATGCTAAACCAATAGCACCACAAGGTAATACTGCTCACCCACTAGCACGGTGAGCTAATTGTATCGCTCTTAATTATTCAACAGTGACATGCTCCGGACGAAACACTATTTCCTTTTTCTGTGGACCACTGTGTCTTTAAACGACCACACGCAGAGGGACCTCCGGATCCACAGCAGAAAAATAAGTTATAGCCATCAATATTTCATTGTTAATTATGATCACAAACCTCAGCCTTTATTATTCATCCAGACGAGATGAGTCTGCGAAGGTTTTTTGTGTATCATTGTTGTGGTTTGACCCGACGGGTCAGGGAGATGACGGAGGGATGAATGATTAAATTTTGATGGATAGAGAGAGCCCTTCTTTCTGCCTTTTTTGCTCTGTCACTCAACTCCCAGCCCAGCCACATCTCTATCTCTCTTCCAAGGCATCTGACCCAACATCCATGCAATATAGACAGTACAAATCAACTGTTCAGCTCTTATTTCACCCAAGATGACAGTATGTATCGGTATTATTGAGAGGATAAGCTGACAGGCTTAATAATCAATGAATAAAGCTATTTGTTTTAGGCCGGCCTGTGGGACTAATTATCCAATGAGGGCGTTACAGGGGTGAGTGAAGTCACTGTGTGAGTGAGGGCACTGTGTGAGTGCAGTCACTGTGTGAGTGAGGGCACTGTGTGTTACTGCACATGCGTGTGTCAATGTTTATATGGGGCAGGTGGGAGCCCATAGCTGTGGCCCCAGAGAGAGAGAGGGGAGCTGGAGGACTAGAAAATTGGGAGGAGGGCCAGAGGATGGCCCAGGGCCTTATAGGCACCAGTCAGAGGGGTGCTTGAGCTGTGATAGATATACTGCCCCAGGGAGAATGGCTCCAGAGAATGGTCCACTGGGCCATGAAAACACACACACAGCTAGACACAGACAAAGCTATAGACACACACACACATACACTCACAGACACACGCACGCAGACACACACACACACACACAGACACACGCACATAGACACACACACACACAGACACACGCACGCACACACACACACACACACACACACACACACACACACACACACACACACACACACACACACACACACACACACACACACACACACACACACACACACACACACACACACACACACACACACACACACACACACACACACACACACACACACACTCAAAGCCAGACACATTAAGACAGACATGGGGTGTTTTGCTTGATGGTGCGTGACATCTGTAATTCTCCATTGGACCAGTACTATTTAGAATGATTGATGATATTGTTTCAATGCCTTGTACACAGCTTGCTAAGTGAAGGTTACCGGTTTAAAATGCCAGCAATATTTTCACCACTAGCAATTCCTTGACTTTGTAGTGAAACACGGTGACATTCATATGTGTAGGTGTGTAGTAATACCCCTATGTGAAGAGGCCTTCTCCCTTCTATGTTTCATAAAGGCTGTCTGATCGTCTCACTGTCTGCTCAGTGAACTGCTCTGAGGGAGCGTGACACCAGACTACACAGTCATTCCAGCATGATCAGTAGCTGTGCAGACAGCATTATTACAGATGTGGTTGGAGCTGTGCTGTTATTATCATTACTTAACCCCAGTGTATTGCTCTGCACGTAACCCTATCATTAACATGAAATGTTAATCATCCATGCAACCAGCCGCCCAGGCTGGGGAGGGAGTCTTAGTGTGTGTGTGTGTGTGCTCCTAGTGTGTTTTACAAGGCAGCCCAGCCGCCTGCCATGCCTTTTAATTGAATTCAGTTGTAATCAGTGAGATGTTTGAAGGAGACAACATGTAAAGACTGTGTGGCACACTCCATTATAACTGCTCTTCTCCTCACAGCTGCTCACAGCCAGGCTGATCACACCGGATCTCTAGTGAAGCCTGTGGTTTTGCTGGTGCAGACTCATAAGAGTTGTGTGTGTGTGCGTGGGTGTGGATGTTTGTTTGTGTGCTTGTGTGTGATGTTTGTTTGTGTGCTTGTGTGTGTGTGTGTGTGTGTGTGTGTGTGTGTGTGTGTGTGTGTGTGTGTGTGTGTGTGTGTGTGTGTGTGTGTGTGTGTGTGTGTGTGTGTGTGTGTGTGTGTGTGTGTGTGTGTGTGTGTGTGTGTGTGTGTGTGTGTGTGGATGTTTGTTTGTGTGCAATGTTGGAAAAGCAGAAGTCTCCAGCTGTTTGTAAACAGTGTGTGTGTGCATATTGAAATGTGTTTGTGTGTTTGTCCTGTGTGTGTGTATTCTGTGTGTGTAGCCATGGACCTAATATGTGTGTTGGTTGTGTGCATAAAGGAATCTTGTACTGTATAACAATGTTGGAAAAGCAGAAGTCTCCAGCTCACCTTTGTAAACAGTGCTCCTTCTCTGCATATTGAAATGGTTTGTGCTTCTTTGTCCTCTATTTCAACTAATATTCTACCTGACACCGTATAGCCATGGACCTAATATGTATGTTGGTTTTCTTCATAAAGTATTTTCCCAACATGTATCTACAGTAGGATGACAGTACAGTATACCCCAGATACATGACCTGACCTACAGTAAGATGACAGTACAGTACACCCCAGATACATGACCTGACCTACAGTAGGATGACAGTACAGTATACCCCAGAGACATGACCTGACCTACAGTAAGATGACAGTACAGTATACCCCAGATACATGACCTGACCTACAGTAGGATGACAGTACAGTATACCCCAGAGACATGACCTAACCTACAGTAGGATGACAGTACAGTATACCCCAGATACATGACCTGACCTACAGTAGGATGACAGTACAGTATACCCCAGAGACATGACCTGACCTACAGTAGGATGACAGTACAGTATACCCCAGAGACATGACCTGATCTACAGTAGGATGACAGTACAGTATACCCCAGAGACATGACCTGACCTACAGTAAGATGACAGTACAGTATACCCCAGAGACATGACCTAACCTACAGTGGGATGACAGTACAGTATACCCCAGAGACATGACTTGACCTACAGTAAGATGACAGTACAGTATACCCCAGAGACATGACCTGACCTACAGTAAGATGACAGTACAGTATACCCCAGAGACATGACCTGACCTACAGTAGGATGACAGTACAGTACACCCCAGATACATGACCTGACCTACAGTAGGATGACAGTACAGTATACCCCAGAGACATGACCTGACCTACAGTATGATGACAGTACAGTATACCCCAGAGACATGACCTGACCTACAGTTAGATGTCAGTACAGTATACCCCAGAGACATGACCTGACCTACATACAGTAAGATGACAGTACAGTATACCCCAGAGACATGACCTGACCTACAGTAAGATGGCAGTACAGTATACCCCAGAGACATGACCTGACCTACAGTAAGATGACAGTACAGTATACCCCAGATACATGACCTAACCTACAGTAGGATGACAGTACAGTATACCCCAGACACATGACCTGATCTACAGTAAGATGACAGTACAGTATACCCCAGAGACATGACCTAACCTACAGTGGGATGACAGTACAGTATACCCCAGAGACATGACTTGACGTACAGTACGATGACAGTACAGTATACGACGACATCATTGGTGCACTTATTGATGTGGTGTACTCCTCAATGCCATTGGAGGAATCCCGGAACATATTCCAGTCTGTGCTAGCAAAACAGTCCTGTAGCTTAGCATGTGCTTCATCTGACCACTTTTTTTATTGATCTTGTCACTGGTGCTTCCTGCTTTAATTTGAGCTTGTAAGCAGGAATCAGGAGGATGGAATTATGGTCAGATTTGCCAAATGGAGGGCAAGGGAGAGCTTTGTATGCATCTCTGTGTGTGGAGTAAAGGTGGTCCAGAGTTATTTCCCCCCTGGTTGCACATTTAGCAGGCTGATAGAAATTTGGTCAAACAGATTTAAGTTTCCCTGCATTAAAACCAGTTAAGGCTAGGCAGAATACTGCCCCCTTTGGAGGAATTGCGTGCCCATAGTAAACTGAAAAGGAAATCTGTCCAAAATTGCTAATATATGCATATAATAATTATTATTGGATAGAAAACACTCTAAAGCTTCTAAAACTGTTTGAATTATGTCTGTAAGTATAGCAGAACTCACAGGGCAGGCAATCTCCCGAACTATTTTTGGGAGCCTCAAACTTGGGGCAACTTTGACGTCATCGCCCCCACCCTTCCCAACCAGATATGGATCTGGAGACACTTTCTATGTCTTCCACTAGATGTCCTCATTCAGTACAGCGTTTAATTGTGCAAATCCCGTGTGTTTTGAGCCTTTGGTAGGCAAAAGACTGAGTGTCGCGAGAAAATTCAAGGTTACGAGAGCGCGCTTTTTGGAGACACGTTCCTTTGTTCCAGATCGCCTGCCAAGAAGCACGTTCGTCCGAGAGATTAGATAATAGTTTTGTACGTTTAGAACATCCTAAAGCTTGATTCTGCACTTAGTTTGACCAGTTTAGTCAACATATAATATGTAATTGTGAAGTTTTGATGCGCAACTGTTCGTGACCAGAAGTAATTTTTGGTATTATTTCAGCTGGAACTTGCAGCATATCCTAATACAAAGAAACACGAATTGAAACCAAACAATGTTTTGGGTAAGTATGACTTCTTCCACTACATTATGATCGAAGACCATCGAAGGTAAGGGAATATTTATGTTGTAATTTTGTGTTTCTGTTGACTCCAACAAAGCGGAGAAATATTGCGCGCCGTCTCAGATTATTGAAAAATGAACGATTTCTGTAACGTTAAAAAGAAATGTGACAAAGCGATTGCATTAAGAAGCAGTGTATCTTTCTAACTATATGTAGAACATGTATATTTAGTCAAAGTTTATGATGTGTATTGCTGTTATCTGGCGTTATCTGGCGGAGTTATATATAATTTCTCCGGACATTGTTTAGCATTTTCTGAACATGGCGTCAATGTAAACAGTGATTTATGGATATAAATTGCATATTATTGAAAAAAATGTATATGTCCTATTACTGTCATCTGATGAAGATTTTCAAAAGGTTAGTGAATTATTTTTATTTTAATCCTGCGTTTGTGTTGCATCTTTTGTTCGACAAAATGGCTATATATTGGCTGTGTCTTTGGTGGTGGTTTGACATAAATATGTGCTATGTTTTCGCCATAAAACATTTTAGAAATCTGACTCGCTGGGTAGATGAACAAGGTATTTATCTTTCATTTGAGCTATTGGACTTGTTAATGTGTGGAGGTTAAATATTTATAAGAATATTTTTGCATTCTGTGCGCCATCTTTTGAGTTGAGCGTGGGGGGGGGTGTGCCCTTGGGGAACGTGGTAGCGTGAACAAGTTAACTTCTCTGGGATATGTGGAATGGTAGCGTCCCACCTCGCCAACAGCCAGTGAAATTGCACGGCGCCAAATTCAAAACAACAGAAATCCCATAAATAAAATTCCTCACAAATAACAGAGCTTTTACACCGTTTTAAAGATAAACTTCTTGTAAATCCAGCCACAGTGTCCAATTTAAAATAGGCTTTACGGCGAAAGCACACCCATTGATTATGTTAGGTCAGCACCTAGTCACAGAAAACCATACAGCCATTTTCCAGCCAAGAAGAGGGCTCACAAAAATCAGAAATAGCAATTAAATTAACCTCTTGCTCCTACCTGACACACAGGCGTCCCATCTAGACATCTGGAAATGCAAATGCACTATGTTAAATGCTAATAGTACTAGTTAAAACTCAAACGTTCATTAAAATACACATGCAGGGTATTGAATTAAAGCTACACTCGTTGTGAATCCAGGCAACAAGTCAGATTTTTAAAATGCTTTTCGGCGAAAGCATGAGCAGCTATTATCTGATAGCATTTAACACCCCAAAAGACACGCAGGCGACGTAAACAAAATAATTAGCATAGTCGTCGCTACACAAACCGCACAAATAAAATATAAAACATTCATTACCTTTGACCATCTTCTTTGTTGGCACTCCTAGATGTCCCATAATCACTATTGGGTCTTTTTTCCGATTAAATCGGTCCATATATAGCCTAGATATCGATCTTTGAAGACTGTGTGATAAACGGAAAAAATAGCATCTTATAATGTAATGTCATTTTTTTAAATTAAAAAAGTCGACGATAAATTTTCACAAAACACTTCGAAATACTTTTGTAATGCAACTTTAGGTATTAGTACACGTTAATAAGAGATCAAATTGATCACGAGGCGATGTATATTCTATATGGGGTACGTCTGGATAAATCTCAACCAAAATATCCGGTCGGAGACCTGAACAAATGGCTTGTCTCTTCTTCGTTTGACTAAGAAACAAAGCCTAGGCAAATGACAAGACTGTTGACATCGTGTGGAAGCTGTAGGTATTGCAATCTCAGTCCCGTTTAATGTGGTTCGCCTTAACAATGGGTTGATGTGGCGGATGGATATATTTTTCCATTTTCAGTGATCAGATTTTCCTGCGCTTTTCGATGAAACACACGTTCTGTTATTGTCACAGCCGTGATTTAACCAGTTTTATAAACATCTGCGTGTTTTCTATACACACATACTAATCATATGCATATACTATATTCCTGGCATGAGCAGCAGGGCGCTGAAAAATGTTGCGCGATTTTTAACAGAATGTTCTAAAAAGTAGGGGGTAGGAGTAACAGGTTAATCACTAACCTTTGATGATCTTCATCAGATGGCACTCACAGGACTTCATGTTACAAAATAAATGTGTGTTTTGTTCAATAAAGTTAATCTTTATGACCAAAAACCTAATTTGAAATTGGTGTGTTATGATCAGAAATGCTTTGTCTCAAACAAACATCCGGTGGAAGTGCAGAGAGGTACATCAAATTACAGAAATACTCCTAATAAACATTGATTAAAGATACAAGTGTTAGACATGGAAATATAGATACACTTCTCCTTAATGCAATAGCTGTGTCAGATTTCAAAATGACTTTACGGTGAAAGCACACCTTGCGATTATGTTAGGTCAGCGCTAGTCACAGAAAAACATCCAGCCATTTTCCAAAGAAGGAGAGGTGTCAGAAAAGTCAGAAATAGCGTTATAAATATTCACTTACCTTTGATGATCTTGATCGGAATGCACTCCCAGGAATCCCAGTTCCACAATAAATGTGGAAACATGTCAAACTATGTATAGAATCAATCTTTAGGATGTTTTTAACATAAATCTTCAATAATGTTCCAACCGGAGAATTCCTTTGTCTTTAGAAATGCAATGGAACCCAGCTACCTCTCACAGGAGCACGTGATCAGCTCATGGCACTCTGCCAGACACCTGGTTGAAACAGCTCTCTTTCTCTCCCCCAACACAGTAGAAGTCTCAAACAAGGTTCTAAAGACTGTTGACATCTAGAGGGAGCCTTAGGAAGTGCAATATTACCCCATAGACACTGTATATTCGATAGGCAATGACTTGAAAAACTACAAACCTCAGATTTCCCACTTCCTGGTTGTTTTTCTCTCTGGTTTTTGCCTGCCATATTAGTTATGTTATACTCACAGGCATCATTCAAACAGTTTTAGAAATTTCAGAGTGTTTCCTATCCAAATCTAATAATATATATGCATATTCTAGCTTTTGGGCCTGAGTAGCAGGCAGTTTACTCTGGGAATCTTATTATCCAAGCTACTCAATACTGCCCCCCAGCCCCAAAGAAGTTAAAGTCCCTGGCTACTAGGAGCGCCACCTCTAGGCGAGGTGAGTTATCTTGTTTGCTTATGGTGGAATACAGCTCATTTAATGCTATCTTAGTGCCAGCCTCTGACTGTGGTGGTATGTCCAGCTACAAAGAATATAGATGAAAACTCTCTCGGTATGTAATGTGGTCTACAGCTTATCATGAGAAACTCTACCTCAGGCGAGCAATAGTTCGAGACTTTCTTAGATATTGTGCACCAGCTGTTGCTTACAAAAATACATAGACCGCCGCCCCTTGTTTTACCAGACCACTGTTCTATCCTGCCGGTACACCGTATAACCAGCCAACTCTACGTTGGTATTGTAGTCATTCAGCCACAAATCCGTGAAGCATAAGAGGTTACAGTTTTTAATATCCCGTTGGTAGTTTAATCTTCCCAATAACTTGTCAATTTTATTGTCCAAAGATTGCATGTTTGCTAGCAGAACTGAGGGAAGTGGGGGTGTATTCGATCCGTCCGACTTCTCAGCAGGCAGCCCGCTCTCCGGCCTCTCTTTCTCTGCCTCCTCTTCACACAGATCATGGGGCTCAGGACCTGTTCCCAAGGGTGCCATGCATCTTCCACCTCGGGCACGTCAGAGCCGTGAAAGAAGAAAAAGGATTCTTCTAGTCCGTGGTGAGTAATCGCAGTCCTGATGTCTAGAAGTTATTTTCGGTCATAAGAGACGGTAGTGGCAACATTATGTACAAAAAGAGTACAAAAATAAGTTACAAACAAAAAATGCAATCGGTTGGGGGCACGTAAAACGTCTGCCTTCTGCTCCGGCGCCATCCTCCACCATAATTTCAAGCTCTTGTTTGCTGAAGATTATATTGCTTGGTTATCCATTTTTGGATTTGATATAGCTAGCCTATAATGTGTGAAAAATAATGAAATGACCAAATCCTATCATCCTGCCACACAGGCTTATTTATTGGTTTCAAGCACGTCACTAATGTCAATGCCACAACATAAGTTCTTTAACTTCTTATGGTATAGGGGACACTTGCGTCCCACTTGGAAAAAAAACAGGGAAAATGCAGCACGGCAAATTCAAATAATAATATAAAAATATAACTTTCATTAAATCATACATGTAAGATACTCAATTGTAAATCCAGCCAACATGTCAGATTTTTAAAAGCTTTTCGGCGAAGGCATAAGAAGCCATTATCTGATGGTAGCACAATGTCAACAAAGAGGGTAGCATATTTCAACCCTGCAGGCGCTACACAGAACGCTGAAATAAAATATAAAACTTGAATTACCTTTGACGAGCTTCTTTTGTTGGCACTCCAATATGTCCCATAAACATCACAATTGGTCCTTTTGTTCGATTAATTCCGTCCATATATATCCACATTTATTTGACGTGTTTGATCCAGAAAAAAAAGCTGCCAAAAAACGCAACGTCACTACAAAACAGTTCAAAAGTTGCCTATAAACTTGACCAAAATATTTCAAACTACTTTTGTAATACAACTTTAAGTATTTTTAAACGTTAATAATCAATCACAGTGTAGACGGGGCTATCTGTGTTCAATACAGCAAGTAAACAAACCATGCTCCTTTTTACGTCTTGCGCAACTCTCAATAGTGTAACGTTGTTTCAGGATGTGCTTCTTCTTCGTTGCACAAATTAATAACCTCAACCAAATTCCAAAGACTGGTGACATCCAGTGGAAGCGGTAGGAACTAAAAACAGGTTCCTATGAACAGTCAGAGGCAAAAAAATAAATAATTCTGAACAGTTAGTCCTCGGGGTTTTGCCTGCTACATAAGTTCTGTTATACTCACAGACATGATTCAAACAGTTTTTGAAACTTCAGAGTGTTTTCTATCCACATCTACTAATAATATGCATATCTTATATTCCTGGCATGAGTAGCAGGAAATTGAAATTTGGCATGCTATTTATCCAAAAGTGAAAATGCTGCCCCTTATACCTTAAGAGATTTTTAAAGCACGTCACTTCATGTCAATACCACATAAGAAGTTCTTAAGAAAGATACTTACAAAGTTCCTAAGTAAACTAAGAATTACTAAGAACATTTTGAGAAATTACACTGATGAACTATCTTATGAACTTCTTATTTTTTTCATAAGTAATGTTTTGTGAATCCGGCCCCTGGTCCTCAGAGAGACTGGTAGGACGCTCCATAGATGTTTTGGAGAGGAGACCGCATTGTAGTTTGGGAAAGGAGGCTCCATAGATGTTTAGGAGAGGGGCCCCATGGATGTTTACGAGAAGGGCCCCATAGATGTTTAGGAGGAGACGCCCTATAGAAACAAAATGGAGGCCCTGCAGTGCACTGTGACATCAGAGAGGCCTCTGAGCCTGCTCCGCAGGGAACCTGATCCTCCACATAGCCCATAGGAGCCTGTATCATTACTGAGTGGGAGATGGTGGTGGTGTACCACTTTAGTAGGTAGGAGAGGGGTGTATCACCTGTCAGATTACTTCTTCACTCTCCCATTGGACAAAACTTAGCAAAACTCTCTCAAACTCATTATAATAACATAATTTCAACACGCACAGTTGGCCTAGCGTCGTCCGGGTTTGGCCGGGGTAGGCCGTCATTGTAAATAAGAATTTGTTCTTAACTGACTTGCCTAGTTAAATAAAGGTTACACACACCACACTGACCAAAAAGTTGTTTTGTTGGCATTTATGTATGTCCCTGTTACCAGTAAAACATCATTAAAACATATTTCTTTCACTTACTTGCTGTGCAGTTTCGTTGTTCATTTGTTCAGTCGTTTCAATGTCAACCAGGATTTAATCATACATGTCAAGCAGTGTAGTTTTAGCTCTGTCTCTCCATGGCCTCTCTTCCTCGGTGCGCACTGGCAATGTGTCCGTTTTCATCTTGTCCAGCTGTGTATGTAACATTTCATGTAAAACTTGTTTCTTGTCTGCATCGAAGTAGTGGTCCTTGTACCTAGTATCGAGCATGTTGGTGACACAGTAAAGAGGCTCAGAGAGAATGCCTGTTAAAGAAGTAGCGGCCCTTGTACCTAGCATCAAGCATGTTGGTGACACAGTAAAGAGGCTCAGAGAATGCCTGTTAAAGAAGTAGCGGTCCTTGTACCTAGCATCAAGCATGTTGGTGACACAGTAAAGACAGAATGCCACCGATTCGCTTGTTCACAGCCTGTGTCGGCAATTTTGTTGATCGGGCGTTCCAATGCCACGACAGAGGGTATCATGTCTGGCGCAGGCGCGGTTGATGAGCTTTTTTCTCGAGTCAGTTGTTCGAATGGAGCTAGCTAGTGTGTTCATGTTTCCAAATTTCAAACATGTTCTCAAATGCCATTGAAATGGCAGCAGCTGTATGACAACCAGCACATTCTTGAGCATGCAATACTACTTTCCTTAGTACAAAATCCTTGACAATTCACTGTGCTGTCATACTCAGCATGCTCATGGGTCTGATATCGCTAGTCCAAATGTCAGTCGTGAAGCTAATAGCAGTGACGCTATTACTGTGTAACTCCGGTAGGGCAACATCTGAAAAATAGCACATTTCATAGTGTGTACCGGTGCTCGACAGTCGGCGAAAGCCAACATCACCCACGACAGAGAACGGTTGATTGTCAAGGGCAATGAATTCCATTATCTTGGCGTTAATGGATTTTACCTTTTGAATGTTCTTACTCTTTTAAATGACTGCTCGACTTGTTGACTGCTCGATCGATACAGCAGACATTGTGGGCTAGGTTAGGAATACTGTGTTGCACGTGTAGCGCAAAATTTAATGTGGTGTCATTACGTCATGTACGCCTTATATAGGTATGCACATCATCTACCTACGTTATATAGGTATGCACGTCATCTACCTACGTTATATAGGTATGCACGTCATCTACCTACGTTATATAGGTATGCACGTCATCTACCTACGTTATATAGGTATGCACATCAACTACCTACATTATATAGGTATGCACGTCAACTACCTACGTTATATAGGTATGCACGTCATCTACCTACGTTATATAGGTATGCACGTCATCTACCTACGTTATATAGGTATGCACGTCATCTACCTACGTTATATAGGTATGCACATCATGTACCTACGTTATATAGGTATGCACGTCATCTACCTACGTTATATAGGTATGCACGTCATTTACTTATTTTATATAGGTATGCACGTCATCTAACTACGTTATATAGGTATGCACGTCATCTACCTACGTTATATAGGTATACACGTCATCTACCTACGTTATACAGGTATGCACGTCATCTACCTATGTTATATAGGTACACGTCATCTACCGTTATATAGGTATACACGTCATCTTACGTTATACAGGTATGCACATCATCTACCTATGTTATATAGGTATGCACGTCATCTAAATACGTTATATAGGTATGCACGTCATCTACCTACGTTATATAGGTATGCACGTCATCTACCTACGTTATATAGGTATGCATGTCATCTACCTACGTTATATAGGTATGCACGTCATCTACCTACGTTATATAGGTATGCACGTCATCTACCTACGTTATATAGGTATGCACATCAACTACCTACATTATATAGGTATGCACGTCAACTACCTCAACTACATCTACCATTATATAGGTATGCACGTCATCTACCTACGTTATATAGGTATGCACGTCATCTACCTACGTTATATAGGTATGCACGTCATGTACCTATGTTATATAGGTATGCACGTCATCTACCTACGTTATATAGGTATGCACGTCATTTACTTATTTTATATAGGTATGCACGTCATCTAACTACGTTATATAGGTATGCACGTCATCTACCTACGTTATATAGGTATGCACGTCATCTACCTACGTTATATAGGTATACACGTCATCTACCTACGTTATACAGGTATGCACGTCATCTACCTATGTTATATAGGTATGCACGTCATCTAAATACGTTATATAGGTATGCACGTCATCTACCTACGTTATATAGGTATGCACGTCATCTACCTACGTTATATAGGTATGCACGTCATCTACCTACGTTATATAGGTATGCACGTCATGTAACTACGTTATATAGGTATGCACGTCATGTAACTACGTTATATAGGTATGCACGTCATCTACCTATGTTATATAGGTATGCACGTCATCTAACTACGTTATATAGGTATGCACGTCATCTACCTATGTTATATAGGTATGCACGTGATCTAACTACGTTATATAGGTATGCACGTCATCTAACTACGTTATATAGGCATGCACGTCAGCTTTGACACCGGTTTTGCACATCGGCGTTAAACTAGACATCGGGCCAATGCCGATGTTGGCAATTTTAGCTAATAACGTCCGATTCCGATATGTTTACAGATATATCCTGCATCCCTAATTTCAACCAGTTCTTACCACTGGGCTGCATGTTGGGATTCTTTTTAAAGTTATTATGGAGGGAACATGGATGAAGCACAAAAACAAATTTCCTGCCTCAGTGTTTTTGTTTGATCGGTTTCAGCTCAGTGGCAGTGTACTTTTTTCAGATAGAGATGACTAAAATTAATCATTCCCCATGTTGCATTTAGTTTTAATAGAGCTCTATTAGGTGTTAAATCTTCTCCAGCATGGCTAAGCAGAGGGTGAACTGTCCCGTTTAAAACAGCCCCATAACTCCTGGAGAAAGTAGCAGTTTCTTCAAACAGAACCAGTCTGTGTTTGTTGTTTGTCTGCAGGAGACGTGACACGTCCACCCGTTGACATGCACTACTGCCTGCCAGTCCTGCAGTGTCACTCTGCCTCTCTGCACCTGTCCTCTCCAGATCATAGACTCCATTAACATCCCAGGCAGTTGGGGAAAACAAAGCTAACGTGCCAACAGAAGTGTAATGTGAAGAGAGGAGACACTCCTTTTAAATGACAACCACATTTCATTGGGGGGTAGAAAAACAGACAAACAGTCGAAGAGGCAACTTGCTGGATGCTGGGACATTTTCCAGCTACAAAGGTGTAACAGACTAACAAATTAAAAATACGTGATGCCAATGTGACTACAGATGTTTTGCCTTTAGTGTCGATCCTTGGCATAATCCCAAACTGAAGAAACCAAGGAAAATGCAGTAGATGAAATTCCAGGTTTTCCAAGAACACTAGCTGGCTTATTAAATCCACTTTGATCCTCCTGTCTTTGATATTTGTAGTCTCATAAAGAATTCACTTTCAGCGGTAAATATAGGTAGTTCAGTGAGCTGAGATGACATACACCTCTCATTCCTTCACAGTCTGTTTAAATGATCCAAAACAATCAGAGAAAATATGGAGAGAATAAAAAACACATTAAAACAGTACTCTGTTGTGAACCCTCAGTCCTCCTGTTTTGCAGAACAGGCAGGGTTTCATTTTGGGGCACTGCACTACACAGTTTCACTATTTCATTATGAAATACTAGGGCTCTTCAAACTTCTAGCTACAGCACAATGGAAGTGTCTCTTAGTGAGTAATGTTGGCTCTTGGGATCAGAAGGGTACAGGTCTTATAGTTGAAGGAATGGAAATGTCAGGAAGTGTCACTATACAGCAGTCTACTTTTTCAATATGACGTAGCTACCATGTGACAGAACATCAGACAAGTGACATTAGTCACAGGCCAGAGCCACATCCATTAGATAGGAGTTGTTGGTTGTGACAGTCATGTGTGACCTGGTGTAGCTACAGGATACAACCCCTCTGTTGTAAACACAGACACATAGTTCATCTCCTCTCTCCTCCTTTTACCCCTCGCCCAGTTCTCTCTGTCCTCTGGGCATGGATGAATAACCTCTCCCCTCATCCCCTCATCTCTGTATTTGTAATTGTCCTCTGTTTCTGGGGTTAAAATAATGAGCAGCATCAATCAGACTATGTAGGAGGGAGGGAGATAGGGGTAGCGTGACCTGGCAGTGCCACCCTGCAGAGCCGGCATGCCGGAGGCCAGTGTGTGTGTGTGTGTGTGTGTATGTGTGTGTGTGTGTGTGTGTGTGTGTGGTGTGTGTGCGGGGTGTGTGTGTCTGTGTGTGTGCCCTGTTTGTTTGGCCTGCCCGGAAGGTGACACGGTGCCTCGGTGATGGGGAGGTCACTGCCACGTCTGACCTGACCTCTTACACCGCCGCCTGCTTCATGACACTGTGTGGGGAAACATGATGGGTTGCACACACACACACACGCACGCGCGCACACACACACACACACACACACACACACACACACACACACACTTAAAATATACGCACACACTCACACACACATGCATGCTCACACACATATGTTCTTTCTCTTCTCTCTCTTCCTTTCCCTCTCTCTCTCTATCTACCTCTCTCTTTCTATCTACTTATTTCTCTCTCTTTCAATCTACCTCTTTCTCTCTCTACCTCTTTCTCTCTCTCACACATGCTCTACTAAATGACTGGAGCCCTTACCTCATCTCTCAGACAATATACTATCCTAGATATGGGAGGTAGTTTGGAGTCTAACACTGTAGACACATCCTCATGTTTAGAAGAGTTTTGTCTGAGAACAACAGCAACAATTAACAGTCCTCCCATAACAAAGACATGAGTTTCTCTCCACAGTTGAAGTGAAAGTCTCATAATTGGACCTATAATCTCCTTTGGTAGAGAAGCTGGGAGTTAAAAATCCCTCTGTCCTCATTAAAAAGTACAACCCTCCTTTGGAACACTGAGCTACAGCATTGATTAGAAAGCCTATTGCCTGGTGTGATTTCCATTTCTTTCATTGTTGTTTTCTGGGCTGAAATAAGACAGGCATTTTCACTGTGCATTCCAATTACAGCAGGGCAGATGAAGAAAGGTGCGGTATTAACTAGAGAAACCTTGCTAACACAAAGAGAATTCCTAACTTAACAAGATATAATTTTTCATTGATAACTCCCCATCAACATGTCTGCTGCTTTGAATATATATATATATATATATATATATATATATATATATATATATATATATATATATATATACACACAGACTTCAGGAGTAGTTGGATACAGTAGGCTTATGAAATTCTATATTTAATATTTCAGATATTTTTTCAGTTGATGCCATACAAATCTGTGATGGGTTTTAAGAGAAATCTCAGTGTATTGAAGATGTAAAAGTACACCCAGATTCATTATGTGACTTACCATTACCACGATGTAACATTCTTTATGGGATAATGAGAAACTATTGTACTAGTAGCTAGACCTTAGTAGCTCCAACATAATAAAAGGCATTTTGATAGCATTTATAGAATAACGTAAGTATAGCTATGCGCTTCTATAGAATACTGTTAAGTGTGACTTGAACTAAACTGACCATCCCACCCTTTACGACCACATAATAAGTGGTGGTCTGTTGTGTCACGGTCCTTTAACTGTGGCAGTGTGGGGAATTCAAACTCCTAATAGGCATCAAGGGACCATCGAGGCAGAGATCCAGATTATTAGTATTGAGGTTGTTAGCATAGTTAGCTTTGTTGGACACTTATGTACTGTAGATTTGAGGCACATGGAGCTCCACTACTGTCCATTTGCACTGTGTCTCATCCCTGACCTGCTCGGTAAGAGCATTAAAGCATAAGAAGCTACCTAAAAGGTCTCGCATCATAAATACCATTACCCTTGCCTGTATGCTAATTGATATCAGGCATTTTCTCCTCAAATTAGTAGTAATGTCTTCTAGGAATGGATACTCTTTAGTAGAAAGAAGGGGATGCACGGAGAAAACAGACACCACGTTATTATCACACTCCAGGCCAGGAAAAGTCTTGTTAATAATCATCACTGTTTATTCATCTCTGTTCTTCTTCTTCTTCCTTCTTCTTATTCTTCCTTCTTCTTCATTCCAAGGGAGAGTAGCTCAGGAACAATTCAGCAACGCCTTCCTGATGGTGTTTCACATGGCTCTGTGGGAAGTCTTTTATACATCAATGAGGTCAGTTGACTGTTTAAGTGTGAATGCACTGAGTGTCTGCTCAGCCCTGCTGCCCTGCTCTGTTCAGTATATCTCTATCTCTCTGTTGTACTGTACTGTTGCTCTGCTCTGTTCAGTATATATCTCTATGTTGTACTCTGCCCTGCTCTGTTGTACTGCTGCCCTGCTCTGTTCAGTATATCTCTATCTCTCTGTTGTACTGCTGCCCTGCTCTGTTCAGTATATCTCTATCTCTCTGTTGTACTGTACTGTTGCTCTGCTCTGTTCAGTATATCTCTATCTCTCTGTTGTACTGCTGCCCTGCTCTGTTCAGTATATCTCTATCTCTCTGTTGTACTGCTGTCCTGCTCTGTTCAGTATATCTCTATCTCTCTGTTGTACTGTACTGCTGCCCTGCTCTGTTCAGTATATCTCTATCTCTCTGTTGTACTGCTGTCCTGCTCTGTTCAGTATATCTCTATCTCTCTGTTGCACTGCTGCCCTGCTCTGTTCAGTATATCTCTATCTCTCTGTTGCACTGCTGCCCTGCTCTGTTCAGTATATCTCTATCTCTCTGCTGTACTGTACTGTTGCTCTGCTCTGTTCAGTATATCTCTATCTCTCTGTTGTACTGCTGTCCTGCTCTGTTCAGTATATCTCTATCTCTCTGCTGTACTGCTGCCCTGCTCTGTTCAGTATATCTCTATCTCTCTGTTGTACTGCTGCTGCCCTGCTCTGTTCAGTATATCTCTATCTCTCTGTTGTACTGTACTGCCCTGCTCTGTTCAGTATATCTCTATCTCTCTGTTGCACTGCTGCCCTGCTCTGTTCAGGATATCTCTATCTCTCTGCTGTACTGTACTGTTGCTCTGCTCTGTTCAGTATATCTCTATCTCTATGTTGTACTGCTGTCCTGCTCTGTTCAGTATATCTCTATCTCTCTCTGCTGTACTGTACTGTTGCTGTCCTGCTCTGTTCAGTATATCTCTATCTCTATGTTGTACTGCTGTCCTGCTCTGTTCAGTCTATATCTATCTCTCTGATGTACTGTACTGCTGTCCTGCTCTGTTCAGTATATCTCTATCTCTCTGTTGTACTGTACTGCTGTTCTGCTCTGTTCAGTATATCTATATCTGCTCTGTTGTACTGTTGTACTGCTGTCCTGCTCTGTTCAGTATATCTATCTCTCTGTTACTGCTGTCCTCTCTGTTGTACTGTACTGCTGTTCTGCTCTGTTCAGTATATCTCTATCTATCTGTTGCACTGCTGCCCTGCTCTGTCAGTATATCTCTATCTCTATGTTGTACTGCTGCCCTGCTCTGTTCAGTATATCTCTATCTCTCTGTTGTACTGTACTGCTGTCCTGCTCTGTTCAGTATATCTCTATCTCTCTGTTGTACTGTACTGCTGTTCTGCTCTGTTCAGTATATCTCTATCTCTCTGTTGCACTGCTGCCCTGCTCTGTTCAGTATATCTCTATCTCTCTGTTGTACTGCTGCCCTGCTCTGTCAGTATATCTCTATCTCTATGTTGTACTGCTGCCCTGCTCTGTTCAGTATATCTCTATCTCTCTGTTGTACTGCTGCCCTGCTCTGTCAGTATATCTCTATCTCTATGTTGTACTGCTGCCCTGCTCTGTTCAGTATATCTCTATCTCTCTGTTGTACTGCTGCCCTGCTCTGTCAGTATATCTCTATCTCTATGTTGTACTGCTGCCCTGCTCTGTTCAGTATATCTCTATCTCTCTGTTGCACTGCTGTCCTGCTCTGTTCAGGATATCTCTATCTCTATGTTGTACTGCTGCCCTGCTCTGTTCAGGATATCTCTATCTCTCTGTTGTACTGCTGTCCTGCTCTGTTCAGTATATCTCTATCTCTCTGTTGCACTGCTGTCCTGCTCTGTTCAGTATATCTCTATCTCTCTGTTGCACTGCTGCCCTGCTCTGTTCAGTATATCTCTATCTCTCTGTTGTACTGCTGCCCTGCTCTGTCCTGCTCAGTATGTATATCTCTATCTCTCTGCTGTACTGTAATGTTGCTCTGCTCTGTTCAGTATATCTCTATCTCTCTGTTGCACTGCTGCCCTGCTCTGTTCAGTATATCTCTATCTCTCTGATGTACTGTACTGCTGTCCTGCTCTGTTCAGTATATCTCTATCTCTCTGTTGTACTGTACTGCTGTCCTGCTCTGTTCAGTATATCTCTATCTCTCTGTTGTACTGTACTGCTGTTCTGCTCTGTTCAGTATATCTCTATCTCTCTGTTGCACTGCTGCCCTGCTCTGTCAGTATATCTCTATCTCTATGTTGTACTGCTGCCCTGCTCTGTTCAGTATATCTCTATCTCTCTGATGTACTGTACTGCTGTCCTGCTCTGTTCAGTATATCTCTATCTCTCTGTTGTACTGCTGCCCTGCTCTGTTCAGTATATCTCTATCTCTCTGATGTACTGTACTGCTGCTGCTCTGTTCAGTATATCTCTATCTCTATCTCTCTGTTGTACTGCTGCCCTGCTCTGTTCAGTATATCTCTATCTCTCTGATGTACTGTACTGCTGTCCTGCTCTGTTCAGTATATCTCTATCTCTCTGTTGTACTGCTGCCCTGCTCTGTTCAGTATATCTCTATCTCTCTGTTGCACTGCTGCCCTGCTCTGTTCAGTATATCTCTATCTCTATGTTGTACTGCTGCCCTGCTCTGTTCAGTATATCTCTATCTCTCTGATGTACTGTACTGCTGTCCTGCTCTGTTCAGTATATCTCTATCTCTCTGTTGTACTGTACTGCTGTCCTGCTCTGTTCAGTATATCTCTATCTCTCTGTTGTACTGTACTGCTGCACTGCTCTGTTCAGTATATATCTATCTCTCTGTTGTACTGCTGTCCTGCTCTGTTCAGTATATCTCTATCTCTCTGTTGCACTGCTGCCCTGCTCTGTTCAGTATATCTCTATCTCTCTGTTGTACTACTGCTGTCCTGCTCTGCTCTGTTCAGTATATCTCTATCTCTCTTTGCTCTGCTGCCCTGCTCTGTTCAGTATATCTCTATCTCTCTGCTGTACTGTACTGTTGCTCTGCTCTGTTCATTATATATCTATCTCTCTGTTGTACTGTACTGCTGTCCTGCTCTGTTCAGTATATCTCTATCTCTCTGTTGCACTGCTGCCCTGCTCTGTTCAGTATATCTCTATCTCTCTGATGCACTGCTGCCCTGCTCTGTTCAGTATATCTCTATCTCTCTGCTGTACTGTACTGTTGCTCTGCTCTGTTCAGTATATATCTATCTCTCTGTTGTACTGCTGTCCTGCTCTGTTCAGTATATCTCTATCTCTCTGTTGCACTGCTGCCCTGCTCTGTTCAGTATATCTCTATCTCTCTGTTGTACTGTACTGCTGCCCTGCTCTGTTCAGTATATCTCTATCTCTCTGCTGTACTGTACTGTTGCTCTGCTCTGTTCAGTATATTACTGTTGTATGTACTGCTCTACATTACATTTAAGTCATTTAGCAGACTGCTCTTGCTCTGTTCAGTATATCTCTATCTCTATGTTGTACTGCTGTCCTGCTCTGTTCAGTATATCTCTATCTCTCTGTTGTACTGCTGTCCTGCTCTGTTCAGTATATATCTATCTCTCTGATGTACTGTACTGCTGTCCTGCTCTGTTCAGTATATCTCTAGCTCTCTGCTGTACTGTACTGTTGCTCTGCTCTGTTCAGTATATATCTATCTCTCTGTTGTACTGCTGTCCTGCTCTGTTCAGTATATCTCTATCTCTCTGTTGCACTGCTGCCCTGCTCTGTTCAGTATATCTCTATCTCTCTGTTGCACTGCTGCCCTGCTGCCCTGCTCTTCAGTATATCTCTATCTCTCTGCTGTACTGTACCGTTGCTCTGCTCTGTTCAGTATATCTCTATCTCTCTGTTGTACTGCTGTCCTGCTCTGTTCAGTATATCTCTATCTCTCTGATGTACTGTACTGCTGTCCTGCTCTGTTCCGTATATCTCTATCTCTCTGTTGTACTGTACTGCTGTCCTGCTCTGTTCAGTATATCTCTATCTCTCTGTTGTACTGTACTGCTGTTCTGCTCTGTTCAGTATATCTCTATCTCTCTGCTGTACTGTACTGTTGTCCTGCTCTGTTCAGTATATCTCTATCTCTCTGATGCACTGCTGCACTGGTCTGTTCAGGATATCTCTATCTCTCTGTTGTACTGTAATGCTGCCTTGCTCTGTTCAGTATATCTCTATCTCTCTGATGCACTGCTGCACTGGTCTGTTCAGGATATCTCTATCTCTCTGTTGTACTGCTGCCCTGCTCTGTCAATATATCTCTATATCTATGTTGTACTGCTGCCCTGCTCTGTTCAGTATATCTCTATCTCTCTGTTGTACTGTACTGCTGCCCTGCTCTGTTCAGTATATCTCTATCTCTCTGTTGTACTGCTGCCCTGCTCTGTTCAGTATATCTCTATCTCTATGTTGTACTGCTGCCCTGCTCTGTTCAGTATATCTCTATCTCTCTGTTGTACTGCTGTCCTGCTCTGTTCAGTATATCTCTATCTCTCTGTTGTACTGCTGCCCTGCTCTGTTCAGTATATCTCTACTGTTGCACTGCTGTCCTGCTCTGTTCAGTATATCTCTATCTCTCTGTTGTACTGCTGCCCTGCTCTGTTCAGTATATCTCTATCTCTCTGCTCTGTTGTACTGCTGCTGTCCTGCTCTGTTCACTATATCTCTATCTCTCTGTTGTACTGCTGCCCTGCTCTGTTCAGTATATCTCTATCTCTGCTGTACTGTTGCTCTGCTCTGTTCAGTATATCTCTATCTCTCTGTTGTATCTTTATGTTGTACTGCTGTCCTGCTCTGTTCAGTATATATCTATCTCTCTACTGTACTGTACTGCTGTCCTGCTCTGTTCAGTATATCTCTATCTCTCTGTTGTAATGTACTGCTGCCCTGCTCTGTTCAGTATATCTCTATCTCTCTGTTGTACTGTACTGCTGCCCTGCTCTGTTCAGTATATCTCTATCTCTCTGTTGTACTGCTGCACTGGTCTGTTCAGGATATCTCTATCTCTCTGTTGTACTGTAATGCTGCCTTGCTCTGTTCAGTATATATCTCTATCTCTATGTTGTACTGCTGCCCTGCTCTGTTCAGTATATCTCTATCTCTCTGATGCACTGCTGCACTGGTCTGTTCAGGATATCTCTATCTCTCTGTTGTACTGCTGCCCTGCTCTGTCAATATATCTCTATCTCTATGTTGTACTGCTGCCCTGCTCTGTTCAGTATATCTCTATCTCTCTGTTGTACTGCTGCCCTGCTCTGTTCAATATATCTCTATCTCTATGTTGTACTGCTGCCCTGCTCTGTATATTCTAGTATCTCTCTGTTGTACTGCTGTATATCTCTATCTCCTGTTGCTCTGTTCAGTATATCTCTATCTCTCTGTTGTACTGCTGCCCTGCTCTGTTCAGTATATCTCTATCTCTATGTTGTACTGCTGCCCTGCTCTGTTCAGTATATCTCTATCTCTCTGTTGTACTGTACTGCTGCCCTGCTCTGTTCACTATATCTCTATCTCTCTGTTGTACTGTACTGCTGCCCTGCTCTGTTCAGTATATCTCTATCTCTCTGCTGTACTGTACTGTTGCTCTGCTCTGTTCAGTATATATCTATCTCTCTGTTGTATTGTACAGCTGCCCTGCTCTGTTCAGTATATCTCTATCTCTCTGTTGTAATGTACTGCTGCCCTGCTATGTTCAGTATATCTCTATCTCTCTACTGTACTGTACTGCTGTCCTGCTCTGTTCAGTATATCTCTATCTCTCTGTTGTAATGTACTGCTGCCCTGCTCTGTTCAGTATATCTCTATCTCTCTGCTGTACTGTTCTGTTGCTCTGCTCTGTTCAGTATATCTGTATCTCTCTGCTGTACTGTTCTGTTGCTCTGCTCTTTTCAGTATATCTCTATCTCTCTGCTGTACTGTTCTGTTGCTCTGCTCTGTTCAGTATATCTCTATCTCTCTACTGTACTGTACTGCTGTCCTGCTCTGTTCAGTATATATCTATCTCTCTGTTGTACTGCTGTCCTGCTCTGTTCAGTATATCTCTATCTCTCTGTTGCACTGCTGCCCTGCTCTGTTCAGTATATCTCTATCTCTCTGTTGTATTGTACTGCTGCCCTGCTCTGTTCAGTATATATCTATCTCTCTGTTGTACTGCTGTCCTGCTCTGTTCAGTATATCTCTATCTCTGTTGTATTGTACTGCTCTGCTCTGTTCAGTATATCTATCTGTTGTACTGCTGCCCTCTCTGTTGTACTGTACTGCTGTCCTGCTCTGTTCAGTATATCTCTATCTCTCTGTTGTACTGTACTGCTGCACTGCTCTGTTCAGTATATCTCTATCTCTATCTGCTCTGTTGTACTGCTGCCCCTGCTCTGTTCAGTATATATCTATCTCTCTGTTGTACTGCTGCCCTGCTCTGTTCAGTATATCTCTATCTCTCTGTTGTACTGTACTGCTGTCCTGCTCTGTTCAGTATATCTCTATCTCTCTGTTGTACTGTACTGCTGCACTGCTCTGTTCAGTATATCTCTATCTCTGTTGTACTGTACTGCTGTCCTGCTCTGTTCAGTATATCTCTATCTCTCTGTTGTACTGTACTGCTGCACTGCTCTGCTCTTCAGTATATATCTATCTCTCTGTTGCACTGCTGCCCTGCTCTGTTCAGTATATCTCTATCTCTCTGTTGTACTGTACTGCTGTCCTGCTCTGTTCAGTATATCTCTATCTCTCTGTTGTACTGTACTGCTGCACTGCTCTGTTCAGTATATCTCTATCTCTCTGTTGTACTGTACTGCTGTCCTGCTCTGTTCAGTATATCTCTATCTCTCTGTTGTACTGTACTGCTTCACTGCTCTGTTCAGTATATCTCTATCTCTCTGTTGCACTGCTGCCCTGCTCTGTTCAGTATATCTCTATCTCTCTGTTGTACTGCTCTGTTGTACTGCACTGCTCCTGCTCTGTTCAGTATATCTCTATCTCTCTGTTGTACTGTACTTCACTGCTCTGCTCTTCAGTATATCTCTATCTCTCTGTTGCTACTGCTGCCCTGCTCTGTTCAGTATATCTCTATCTCTCTGTTGTACTGTACTGCTGTCCTGCTCTGTTCAGTATATCTCTATCTCTCTGTTGTACTGTACTGCTGTCCTGCTCTGTTCAGTATATCTCTATCTCTCTGCTCTTGCTGTTGTACTGCTGCCCTGCTCTGTCAGTATATCTCTATCTCTATGTAGTACTGCTGCCCTGCTCTGTTCAGTATATCTCTATCTCTCTGTTGTACTCTCTGTTGTACTGTACTGCTGTCCTGCTCTGTTCAGTATATCTCTATCTCTCTGTACTGCTGTCCTGCTCTGTACTGCTGCCCTGCTCTGTTCAGTATATCTCTATCCCTCTGTTGTACTGTACTGCTGTCCTGCTCTGTTCAGTATATCTCTATCTCTCTGTTGTACTGCTGTCCTGCTCTGTTCAGTATATCTCTATCTCTCTGTTGTACTGCTGCCCTGCTCTGTTCAGTATATCTCTATCTCTCTGCTGTACTGTACTGCTGTCCTGCTCTGTTCAGTATATCTCTATCTCTCTGCTGTACTGTACTGCTGTCCTGCTCTGTTCAGTATATCTCTATCTCTCTGTTGTACTGCTGCCCTGCTCTGTTCAGTATATCTCTATCTCTCTGTTGTACTGCTGTCCTGCTCTGTTCAGTATATCTCTATCACTGTTGCACTGCTGTCCTGCTCTGTTCAGTATATCTCTATCTCTCTGTTGCACTGCTGCCCTGCTTTGTTCAGTATATCTATGTCTCTGTGTGCTATACGGCCTGCTGAATTACTCTGTTTACAGTAGCTCTATGTCTGTCTCTATCTGTACTGTACTGCTGGACAGATGAAAAATGTACATCCCTTGACACAAGATGGCACTCCAGCCTCGCTGACCTCCTGGGGTTAATGCCCCCCACCTCACATACCCCTCCTTCCCTTGCCTGGCTGGGACTGACGTGGCTGGGTCTGGGGCAGCCTTACACAGCTGGCAGCATTAGAAGCCTAACCCCTGATGGTATTGTGGCTCCGAGGCGCAGGGTAGGCACACTGAGCTGGGCAGGCTGGGCAGAAGGGGGCTATTCCAGGGTAGGATTAGTAGACAGCCTGGCCAGGGCAAACCACCGGAGGATCCCACTGTTCCAAACATGGGCTGGCCAACCGGGTACTCCATCACAGATGCCAATCCCTGCCATGCTTGTTGTTCACAAGCCCATACAGAGTCGTGCTGTCTGAATGTGGCACAAGCTAATGGAGACTTTTGACCTGGTGGCTAATAACACCATTCATGTGACTGTGTGGTTGGGCAGTATTGTTATGGAAAATATTTGTGATCATCTTTTATGACAATCCTTTGTCGCTACATTCTCTTTGAGAAAAAACATACCACTAGCTGACATCCTTTCCTCCTGTAATATTTATTCAGTCTGGAGTTGTCATGGAGAAGCCTTGGCCTCTACCAGCGCACCACAATTTCCCAGTCCAAGTGAACCAGTGCCCTTTGGCCCAGAACCACAGTATCCAGCCTCTATCACCATCTCCTCCATTTCTCTCTCTGCCAGCCATCCCTCTTTATTTCTCTCCTCCTCTCTTTTGGTTTTCTGCCCAGTCTTCCTCCTCCAGAGGGACGTCACCAGCTGCTGAAGCAACATGGCTGACGCTGACGTGAGGCCAGCAGCCTTTCTGCCTGCCGGTCGGGTTCCCACACAACTTCCAAACCTCTGTTTATGAAGACAAACGATCAGGGGCTTATATTTATAACCACACCACCATGACCACTGTTCAGTCCTGCAGCATCGAGGTAATCACCACTGTTGCTTTGAGGCTGAGTGTAGTGGAGCAGACCTGATCCAGATGGGCCTAAGCCAACTTGGCCCCTCAGAGCTGCTGGGTTGAAATCATAGATGAGGCTGCCACAGAGTGCCAATGTTCGGCTCGTTGGACGGACTGACTGGCAAACCAGTTATTCTGACAGGGGAGAGAGAGAAAAGGGAGAGAGAGAAAGTGATGTTAATGTTTCAGCTTAATTATATAAAAGGTCAGATTGCTTTGTTCAATAATTTCTTTTGTACAGTGATTTGTTACTTCTGGGCTTTCCATTCCCTACTTCCGGCACCGACAGAGATTGCCGCCTCGCTTCGCTTTCCCAGGAAACTATGTTTTTTTTACGTGTTATTTCTTACATTGGTACTCCAGGTAATCTTATGTTTCATTACATACAGTCGGGAGGAACTACTGAATATAAGAGCAACGTCAACTCACCATCATTACGACCAGGAATATGACTTTCCCGAAGCGGATCCTGTGTTTTGCCTCCCACCCAGGACAATGGATCGGATCTCAGCCGGCGACCCAAAACAACGAAGCTGTAAAAGGTCTTCTGGTCAAGCTCCGGAGACGGGCACATCGCGCACCACTCCCTAGCATACTACTTGCCAATGTTCAGTCTCTTGACAACAAGGTTGATGAAATGCGAGCAAGGGTAGCATTCCAGAGGGACATCAGGGACTGTAACGTTCTTTGCTTCATGGAAACATGGCTCACTCGAGAGACGCTATCGGAGTCGGTGCAGCCAGCTGGTTTCTCCACGCATCGCACCAACAGAAACAAACATCTTTCTGGTAAGAAGAGGGGCGGGGCGTATGCTTTATGGTTAACGAGACGTGGTGTGGTCACAACAACATACAGGAACTCAAGTCCTTCTGTTTACCTGATTTAGAATTCCTCACAATCAAATGTGAACCGCATTATCTACCAAGGGAATTCTCTTCGATTATAATCACAGTCGCATATATTCCCCCCCAACCATCGATGGCCCTGAACGAACATTTTTGACTCTATGTAAACTGGAAACCACATATCTTGAGGCTGCATTCATTGTATCTGGGGATTTTAACCAGGCTAATCTGAAAACAAGACTCCCTATATTCTATCAGCATATCGATTGCGCAACCAGGGCTGGTAAAACCCTGGATCACTGTTATTCTAAATTCCACTACGCATATAAGGACCTCCCCCGCCCTCCTTTCAGAAAAGCTGGCCACGACTCCATTTTGTTGCTTCCAGCCTTCAGAGAGAGACTAAAACAAGAAGCTCCCACGCTCAGGTCTGTTCAACGCTGGTGCAACCAATCTGATTCCACGCTTCGATCACGTGGATTGGGATATGTTCCACATTGCATCCAACAACAACATAGACGAATAAGCTGATTTGTTGAGCGAGATCATTAGAAAGTACATCGGTGATGTTATACCCACAGCAACGATTAAAACATTCCCAAACCAGAAACCCCAGATTGATGGCAGCATTCGCACGAAACTGAAAGCACGAACCACTGCTTTTAACCAGGGCAAGGTGACCGGAAACATGACCAAAAACAAACAGTGTAGCTATTCCCTCCGCAAGGTAATCAAACAAGCTAAGCGTCAGCATAGAGACAAAGTAAAGTCGCAATTCAACGGCTCAGGCACAAGAGGTACTGTACAGTGCCTTGCAAAAGTATTCGGCTGAAACGTCGTTCTTCGTTTGTAGAAAGAGAGTCGGACTGAAATGCAGCGTGGTGGTTACTCATGACTTTAATAGAAAAAGTGACACATGAAATAACTATACAAAATACAAAACAACAAACGGAACGTGAAACCTAATTACAGCCTATCTGGTGAAACTACACAGAGACAGGAACAATCACCCACGAAATACACAGAGAAACCCCGGCTACCTAAATACGCTTCCCAATCAGAGACAACGAGAATCACCTGACTCTGATTGAGAACCGCCTCAGGCAGCCAAGCCTATACAATACCCCTACTCAACCGCAATCCCAATAATACAAAACCCCAATACGAAATACAACAACATAAACCCATGTCACACCCTGGCCTGACCAAATAATATAACGAAAACACAAAATACAATGACCAAGGCGTGACAGAACCCCCCCCCCTAAGGTGCGGACTCCCGGACGCACCTCAAAACCATTGGGAGGGTCCGGGTGGGCGTCTGTCCATGGTGGCGGTTCCGGCTCGGGACGTGGACCCCACTCCATTAAAGTCATAGTTCCTCCCCTTCGCGTCCTGGGATAATCCACCCTCGCCGCCGACCATGGCCTAATAGTCCTCACCCAGAACCCCACTGAACTGAGGAGCAGCTCGTGACTGAGGGGTATCTCGGGACTGAGGGGCAGCTTGAGACTGAGGGGCAGCTCGGGACTGAGGGGCAGCCCGGAACTGAGGGGCAGCCCGGAACTGAGGGGCAGCCCGGAACTGAGGGGAAGCCCAGTACTGAGAGAAAGCCCAGTACTGAGAGGAAGCCCAGTACTGAGAGGAAGCCCAGTACTGAGATGAACCTCAGGTAGGTAGTAGGCTCCGGTAGATCCTGGCTGGCTGGCGGATCTGGTAGATTCTGGTTGACTAGCAGATCTGGAAGACTGGTTGACTGGCAGATCTGGAAGAGACTGGTTGACTGGCAGATCTGGAAGAATCTGGTTGACTGGCAGATCTAGAAGATCATGGCTGACTGGCGGATCTAGCTGCTCTATGCAGACTGACTGCTCTGACTGCTCCATGCAGGCTTACAGCACCCTGCAGACTGGCAGCTCCTTGCAGACTGCCAGCTCCTTGCAGACTGACAGCTCCTTGCAGACTGGCAGCTCTGGCTGCTTTATGCAGACTGACAGCTCCTTGCAGACTGGCAGCTCTTTGCAGACTGGCAGCTCTGGCTGCGTCATGCAGACTGACAGCTCTGAGTGCTCCATGCAGGCTGACAGCACCCTGCAGACTGGCAGCTCTTTGCAGACTGACAGCTCTGGCTGCTTTATGCAGACTGACAGCTCTGACTGCTCCATGCTGGCTGACAGCACCCTGCAGACTGACAGCTCCTTGCAGACTGACAGCTCCTTGCAGACTGACAGCTCCTTGCAGACTGGCAGCTCTTTGCAGACTGGCAGCTCTGGCTGCATCATGCAGACTGACAGCTCTGAGTGCTCTATGCAGGCTGACAGCACCCTGCAGACTGGCAGCTCTTTGCAGACTGACAGCTCTGGCTGCTTCATGCAGACTGACAGCACCTTTCAGACTGACAGCTCCTTGCAGACTGACAGCTCTGACTGCTCCATGCAGGCTGACAGCTCTGACTGCTCCATGCAGGCTGACAGCTCTGACTGCTCCATGCAGGCTGACAGCACCCTGCAGACTGGCAGCTCCTTGCAGACTGACAGCTTCTTGCAGACTGACAGCTCCTTGCAGACTGACAGCTCCTTGCAGACTGGCAGCTCTGGCTGCTTTATTCAGACTGACAGCTCTGGCTGCTTTATGCAGACTGACAGCTCTGACTGCTCCATGCTGGCTGACAGCACCCTGCAGACTGACAGCTCCTTGCAGACTGACAGCTCCTTGCAGACTGACAGCTCCTTGCAGACTGGCAGCTCTTTGCAGACTAGCAGCTCTGGCTGCATCATGCAGACGGACAGCTCTGAGTGCTCTATGCAGGCTGACAGCACCCTGCAGACTGGCAGCTCTTTGCAGACTGACAGCTCTGGCTGCTTCATGCAGACTGACAGCACCTTGCAGACTGACAGCTCCTTGCAGACTGGCAGCTCTGGCTGCTTTATACAGACTGACAGCTCTGACTGCTCCATGGTGGCTGACAGCTCTGACTGCTCCATGCAGGCTGACAGCACCCTGCAGACTGGCAGCTCCTTGCAGACTTACAGCTCCTTGCAGACTGACAGCTCCTTGCAGACTGACAGCTCCTTGCAGACTGGCAGCTCTGGCTGCTTTATTCAGACTGACAGCTCTGGCTGCTTTATGCAGACTGACAGCTCTGACTGCTCCATGCAGGCTGACAGCACCCTGCAGACTGACAGCTCCTTGCAGACTGACATCTCCTTGCAGACTGACAGCTCCATGCAGACTGACAGCTCCTTGCAGACTGGTAGCTCTTTGCAGACTGACAGCTCTGGCTGCTTCATGCAGACTGACAGCACCTTGCAGACTGACAGCTCCCTGCAGACTGGCAGCTCAGGCTGCTCCGAACAGGCAGGAGGCTCCGGCAGCGCTGTAGAGAAGGAAGGCTCTCATAGCGCTGAACAGACAGGAGACTCCAGTAGCGCAGGAGAGGAGAAAGGCTCTGATAGCGCTGAACAGGCGGGAGACTCCGACAGCGCAGGAGGGAGGGAAGGCTCTGGCTGTGCTGAACAGGCGAGGCGCACAGAAGGCCTGGTGCGTGGTGCTGGCACTGGTGATACTGGAGAGAGGACACGCACAGGAAGCCTGGTGCGGGGAGCTGCTACCGGAGGACTGGTGTGTGGAGGTGGCTCTGGATAGACCGGACCGTGCAGGCGCACTGGAGCTCTTGAGCACCGAGCCTGCCCAAGCTTACCTGGCTCGATGCCCACTCTAGCCCGGCCAATACGAAGGGCTGGTATGAGCCGCACCGGGCTATGCACCCGCACTGGAAACACCGTGCGCTCCATAGCATAACACGGTGCCTGCCCGGTCTCTCTAGCCCACCGGTAAGCACAGGGAGTTTGCGCAGGTCTCCTACCTGGCATAGCCATACTCCCATTAAGACCCCCCCCCCAATAATGTTTTTGGGCTGCTTTTCGGGCTTCCATCCGCGTCGCCGTGCTGCCTCCTCATACCAGCGCCTCTCCGCTTTAGCCGCCTCTAGTTCTTCCTTGGGTCGGCGATATTCTCCCGGCTGCGCCCAGGGTCCTTTTCCGTCTAATATCATCTCCCAAGACCAGAAGTCCTTATATTGCTGCTCCTCACGATTAACAGGGAGAGTAGGCTCAGGTCTGACTCCTGACTCTGCTACTCTCTCTCTGAGCCCTCCCCCAATAAATATTTGGGGGTGACTTTCGGTTTTCGCTCTGCACCGCCGTGTCTTTCTTTTCGACTCCATTCGCCTATAGCCCTCTTCACACTGCTCCAGCGAATCCCAGGCGGGCTCCGGTACTCTCTCTGGGTCGACCGCCCACCTGTCTATTTCTTCCCACGTCGTATACTCCATGCCTCTGCTGTCCATAACGTCCTCTCTTTGCCGCTGCCTGTTAACACGCTGCTCGGTCCGAGTGTGGTGGGTGATTCTGTAACGTCGTTCTTCGTTTGTAGAAAGAGAGTCGGACCGAAATGCAGCGTGGTGGTTACTCATGACTTTAATAGAAAAAGTGACACATGAAATAACTATACAAAATACAAAACAACAAACGGAACGTGAAACCTAATTACAGCCTATCTGGTGAAACTACACAGAGACAGGAACAATCACCCACGAAATACACAGAGAAACCACGGCAACCTAAATACGGTTCCCAATCAGAGGCAACGAGAATCACCTGACTCTGATTGAGAACCGCCTCAGGCAGCCAAGCCTACTCAACCGCAATCCCAATAATACAAAACCCCAATACGAAATACAACAACATAAACCCATGTCACATCCTGGCCTGACCAAATAATATAACGAAAACATAAAATACAATGACCAAGGCGTGACATCGGCCCCCTTGAACTTTGCGACCTTTTGCCACATTTCAGGCTTCAAACATAAAGATATAGAACTGTATTTTTTGTGAAGAATCAACAACAAGTGGGACACAATCATGGAGTGGAACAACATTTATTGGATATTTCAAACCTTTTTAACAAATCAAAAACTGAAAAATTGGGCATGCAAAATTATTCAGCCCCTTTACTTTCAGTGCAGCAAACTCTCTCCAGAAGTTCAGTGAGGATCTCTGAATGATCCAATGTTGACCTAAATGACTAATGATGATAAATACAATACAACTGTGTGTAATCAAGTCTCCGTTTAAATGCACCTGCACTGTGATAGTCTCAGAGGTCCGTTAAAAGCGCAGAGAGCATCATGAAGAACAAGGAACACACCAGGCAGGTCCTAGATACTGTTGTGAAGAAGTTTAAAGACGGATTTGGATACAAAAATATTTCCCAAGCTTTAAACATCCCAAGGAGCACTGTGCAAATGGAAGGAGTATCAGACCACTGCAAATCTACCAAGATCTGGCCGTCCCTCTAAACTTTCAGCTCATACAAGGAGAAGACTGATCTGAGATGCAGCCAAGAGGCCCATGATCACTCTGGATGAACTGCAGAGATCTACAGCTGAGGTGGGACACTCTGTCCATAGGACAACAATCAGTCATATATTGCACAAATCTGGCCTTTATGGAAGAGTGGCAAGAAGAAAGCCATTTCTTAAAGATATCCATAAAAAGTGTTGTTTAAAGTTTGCCACAAGCCACCTGGGAGAGACACCAAACATGTGGAAGAAGGTGCTCTGGTCAGATGAAACCAAAATTGAACTTTTTGGCAACAATGCAAAACGTTATATTTGGCGTAAAAGCAACACAGCTCATCACCCTGAACACACCATCCCCACTGTCAAACATGGTGGTGGCAGCATCATGGTTTGGGCCTGCTTTTCTTCAGCAGGGACAGGGAAGATGGTTAAAATTGATGGAAAGATGGATGGAGCCAAATACAGGACCATTCTGGAAGAAAACCTGATGGAGTCTGCAAAAGACCTGAGACTGGGACGGAGATTTGTCTTCCAACAAGACAATGATCCAAAACATAAAGCAAAATCTACAATGGAATGGTTCAAAAATAAACATATCCAGGTGTTAGAATGGCCAAGTCAAAGTCCAGACCTGAATCCAATCGAGAATCTGTGGAAAGAACTGAAAACTGCTGTTCACAAATGCTCTCCATCCAACCTCACTGAGCTCGAGCTGTTTTGCAAGGAGGAATGGGAAAAAATGTCAGTCTCTCGATATGCAAAACTGATAGAGACATACCCCATGCCCCATTCTTACCACCCCAATAGGTCCACAGACCTAACCCATCTGGACAAGAGGAATACCTATGTGAGAATACTTTTCATCGACTACAGCTCAGCATTTAACACCATGGTACCCTCCAAACTCGTCATCAAGCTCGAGACCCCGGGTCTCGACCCCGCCCTTTGCAACTGGGTACTGAACTTCCTGACGGGCTGCCCCCAGGTGGTGAGGGTAGGTAACAACGTCTTCAACCCGCTGATCGTCAACACTGGGGCCCCACAAGGGTGCGTTCTGAGCCCTCTCCTGTACTCCCTGTTCACCCACGACTGCGTGGCCATGCACGCCTCCAACTCAATCATCAAGTTTGCGGACGACACTAAAGTGGTAGGCTTGATTACCAACAACGAAGAGATGGCCTACAGGGAGGAGGTGAGGGCCCTTGGAGTGTGGTGTCAGGAAAATAACCTCACACTCAACGTCAACAAAACAAAGGAGATGATCGTGGAATTCAGGAAACAGCAGAGGGAGCACCCCCCTATCCACATTGACGGGACAGTAGTGGAGAGGGTAGTAAGTTTTAAGTTCCTCGGCGTACACATCACAGACAAACTGAATTGGTCCACCCACACAGACAGCGTTGTGAAGAAGGCGCAGCAACGCCTCTTCAACCTCAGGAGGCTGAAGAAATTTGGCTTGTCACTAAATGCACTCACAAACTTCTACAGATACACAATCGAGAGCATCCTGTCGGGCTGTATCACCGCCTGGTACGTTAACTGCTCCGCCCACAACCATAAAGCTCTCCAGAGGATTGAGCTCTGCACAACGCATCACCGGTGGCAAACTACCTGCCCTCCAGGACACCTACACCCCCCGATGTCACAGGAAGGCCATAAAGATCATCAAGGACAACAACCACCCGAGCCACTGCCTGTTCACCACGCTATCATCCAAAAGGCGAGGTCAGTATAGGTGCATCAAAGCAGGGACCGAGAGACTGAAAAACAGCTTCTATCTCAAGGCCATCAGACTGTTAAACAGACACCACTAACATTGAGTGGCTGCTGCCAACACAATGACTCAACTCTAGCCACTTTAATAATGGAAATTCATGGAAAAAAATGTATCACTAGCCACTTTAAACAATGCCACTTGATATAATGTTTACATACCCTACATTTCTCATCTCATATGTATATACTGTACTCTATATCATCTACTGCATCTTTATGTAATACATGTATCATTAGCCACTTGAAACTATGCCACTTTGTTTACATACCCTACATTACTCATCTCATATGTATATACTGTACTCGATACCATCTACTGCATCTTGCCTATGCCGTTCTGTACCATCACTCATTCATATATGAATGATATATATGTATATATATATATATATATATATATATATATGTATATATATATATATATATATATATTCATACATATTCTTTATCCCTTTACACTTCTGTGTATAAGATAGTAGTTGTGGAATTGTTAGGTTAGATTACTCATTGGTTATTACTGCATTGTCAGAACTAGAAGCACAAGCATTTCGCTACACTCGCATTAACATCTGTTAACCATGTGTATGTGACAAATAAAATTGTATTTTATTTGAGCATAAATACTGGGGTTTTGTGGAACTAGAAATCGTGACAGGGTATTGGGCAGAATCCATAATTGATGATACAAGAAATTGATTCAGTTCAGGGATTGCCGAAATTGGGCATTCCTATGAGGGATAATAAGGCTTAGCTTGTGACTTAATTTACAGACTTAAAGGCAAGCATTTGTATTCCTCTAAATACTTAACCAACTTAAATGTAACTTAAATTCTTTGTTTACCTGATATGTCTCCAAAGTCTCTTCATTTGAACTGACGAAACTGTTCTTATCAAATCAAATCAAATGTTATTTGTCACGTGCACCGAATACAACAGGTGTAGGTGTGTTTCACCTTACAGTAAAATGCTTACTTTCAAGCCCTTAACCAACAATGCAGTTTTATGAAAATCCCTACAAAAGTAAGAGATAAGAATAACAAATAATTAAAGAGCATCAGCAAATAACAATAGCAGGGCTATATACAGGGGGTACCGGTACAGAGTCAATGTTTCAATGTGAGGGGGACACCAGTGTCAAGGTAATTGAGGCAATTATGTACATATAGGTAGAGTCATTAAAGTGGCTATGCATAGATAATAACAGAGAGTAGCAGCAACGTGGGGGCAAGGGGGGGGGGCAATGTAAATAGATGGATATCCATTTGATTAGCTGTTCAGGAGTCTTATGGCTTGGGGGTTGAAGCTGTTTAGAAGCCATACCAGATAGTGAGGGGCCCCCAGTGTTGAGGATCAGCATGGCGGATTTGCTGGTACCTACCCTTACCACCTGGGCACGGTCCGTCAGAAAGTCCAGGATCCAGTTGCAGAGGGAGGTGTTTAGTCCCAGGGTCCTTAGCTTAGTGATGAGCTTTGAGGGCACTATGGTGTTGAACGCTGAGCTGTAGTGTTCCTTTTATCCAGGTAGGAAAGGGCAGTGTGGAGTGCAATCGAGATTGCATCATCTGTAAATCTATTGGTGCGGTATGCAAATTGGAGTCGGTCTAGGGTTTCTGGGATAATGGTGTTGATGTGAGCCATGACCAGCCTTTCTAAGCACTTCATGGCTACAGATGTGAGTTCTACGGGTCTGTAGTCATTAAGGCAGGTTACCTTAATGTTCTTGGGCATAGGCACTATGGTGGTCTGCTTGAAACATGGTGGTATTACATACTCAGACAGGGAGAGGTTGACAATGTCAGTGAAGACATTTGCCAGTTGGTCAGCGCGTGCTCGGAGTACACGTCCTGGTAATCTGTCTGTCCCTGCAGTTTTGTGAATGTTGACCTGTTTTAAAGGTCTTACTCACATCGACTGCGGAGAGCATGATCACACAGTCGTCCAGAACAGCTGATGCTCTCATGCATGTTTCAGTGTTACTTGCCTCAAAGTGATCATAGAAGCTATTTAGCTCGTCTGGTAGGCTTGTGTCACTGGGCAGCTCTCGGCTGTGCTTCCCTTTGTAGTCTGTAATAGTTTGCAAGCCCTGCCATATCCGACAAGCGTCGGAGCAGGTGTAGTATGATTTGATCTTAATCCTGTATTGATGCTTTGCCTGTCTGATGGTTCATCGGAGGGCATAGCAGGATATCTTGTTAGCTTTCGGGTTAGAGTCCCGCTCATTGAAAGCGGCAGCTCTACCCTTTAGCTCAGTGCGAATGTTGCCTGTAATCCATGGCTTCTGGTTGGGGTATGTACGTACAGTCACTGTAGGGACGACATCCTCAATGCACTTATTGATAAAGCCAGTAACTGATGTGGTGTACTCAATGCCATCAGAAGACCCTGGAACATATTCCAGTCTTTGCTAGCAAAACAGTCCTGTATTTTAGCATCTGTTTCATCTGGTAACTTTTTTATAGACCAAGTCACTGGTGCTTCCTGCTCTTATATCAGTCAAACGCTGTTCTCAAGCTCTTATCCTTTGTTTTTCTGATGTTTTCTCTTTCTATCCCATCTTTCTTGCTCTTTCCCTTTCCCATCCTGACCCCGTAAAAACATGTCATTGTGGTGGTGGTAGTAGTGGCTCGGGGGAGATGCATGGACTGTGGACTATTCCCACCACACCACAACAACCTGACAACGCTGTTATCCACAATCCCACTGGTGTTCCAGACACCAGATGTAGCAGAAGATCAGCAACACCTCCCTATAACCCTGTCTATTGCTTGTGGATGTTGGAACCAACCAAACAGTGCAGGCTACAGAAAAGTACACTTCACGGTGCCAGTTTAAACTTAGCCCACACTGACATGTCGATTTGGGGTTTTTAGGTCGCCTTTCTATGTTTTTCCGCGGACAGATGTGTTCCTTGAAAATATGCATGGGGTAGAATTAATGTGTGCTTAGCTGGTACTACAGAGCCACATTTAGGTGAAAGGCAAAGGGGGCATCCAGACCGCCGCGCATGTCACCCATGCAGCTGTGGATGGCTAGTGCTAAGTTCTAGCTAGTTAGCAGGCTCGGAGTTGGAGCCCTGGCCGGTAGTACATGCTGGTTTTGGCTGGCCGTGTTGAACTCCATGGCCATTGAGTGAGACTGGGAGAGAGAGGGTTCCCTGCTGTGATTATAAAGTCACCAGTGATCTCACCAGTATTATCAATACTTAACCATCCAGTCATTCAGAATGGGATGTTAGCTCTATTGCTGGACCGGAGCGTAAAATTATTTTAAAGAGTTAAAGAGTTCCTGTTTGAAGACGATTCCGTGGAGGATTAGTTTGACGGGCTGAAACAGATAGAGTCATTAAACCAACAGGCCTCAGTAAAAAAAAGCCAGAACATATTTCTAACTTTCTGGATGTTGTCTGAAAGACAAATAGATGTTTGACATGTGTCCATACGACAGGTGGTACCTCGATGGTCTGGTCTGGATGGCTAACACTGGGTACTGTTAAGCATTAGGGTTCTATTTCCATACCTTCTCTATCCATCTCCGTGTGTATGTGTGTGTGTGTGTGTGTGTGTGTGTGTGTGTGTGTGTGTGTGTGTGTGTGTGTGTGTGTGTGTGTGTGTGTGTGTGTGTGTGTGTGTGTGTGTGTGTGTGTGTGTGTGTGTGTGTGTGTGTGTGTGTGTGTGTGTGTGTGTGTGTGTGTGTTGTTCATGTGTCTGTGTGTTATAATAGGCCATGAGAAGAAAAGCACTTGTGTTCAGTATTCAGGGAATGCTATGTGATGTCTGAGAGGCTTTGGCAGGTCATTGGCAAGGCCTACAGGTATAAGTGGTAGTGATGCTGATGGAATGCCTGTCTGCGAGATTCTCTCTCTCTTTCTCTCTGTGTGTGTGTGTGTGTGTGTGTGTGTGTGTGTGTGTGTGTGTGTGTGTGTGTGTGTGTGTGTGTGTGTGTGTGTGTGTGTGTGTGTGTGTGTGTGTGTGTGTGTGTGTGTGTGTGTGTGTGTGTGTGTGTGTGTGTGTGTGTGTGTGTGGGTGTTTGTGTTTCAATGGGCTTCTCTGTCTTATCTATGTCTGTCTGGGTCATGTATCCTGTAGCCCTGTACTCATTAACCTTGTCTGTGGAGCCAGCCTGCAGTTCATACTGGGCCACTTAAGCAGCCTCTCCAGCCTGTAGCCGCTGCTCTGGGATCAATGTGTTGGAGAGGGAATGAGATCAGGTTACGCCTGGGATAATCCCCCCAAAGCCCTTTTGTTCTGGCCAAAAGCACTGGATATTACCCTATCCATAAGTGATTTTAATTGGTTGTCTCATATGACACACGCGCCCGCCCACTGTTAATTCAGCCCTGTAATTGGCTGAGAGCCTTCTGTGTCTGAGAGCGGCGTATTATGTTCAGATGACAATAATGGTTTAGGTGGCGTGGTGGTCAGAGGTTGGATGGTCAGTGTGTGGAGGATGGTCAGTGTGTGGAGGTGACCAGTACCCTGACTCACTACACTGTCTCTGTCTGTCTGACTGTCTGGCTTTGGGGCTGTTTTCACCACTGTGGAGGATGGGAGGGAGGTTATTTAATTGTCTCAGACACGGGTTGTCTGTCTGTCCAGCTCCCTTATTGAAGGCTTGCCTCCCCAGATGACAGTAGATCCCTGGGTTACCATTGTAATCATGGGGTTTTTGATTACCACGGATGGTTGTAATGCTATCTCCTGCTAGCTCCATTCATCTCTGTCTCTGTCCCTGGCCAGCACCTGGGACCCTGCCTGCCTGCCTCCCTGCCTGCCTGGTGGGCTTGTTGGCTGGCTTCACTGATTCTGCTGTCTGGCTGCCTGGAACCTCCAACACTCACAGAGTTTTACCGTGGTTGATTCAGTGTCTTTCTGTAGATGGCACATTCAAATGTTGGTAGTCTAAGATATCCCAGTCCACTGGCTGGACCAGTGGCACTTTTCTTTTCCAAAAATCAAATCAAATCAAATGTATTTATATAGCCCTTCGTACATCAGCTGATATCTCAAAGGGCTGTAAAGAAACCCAGCCTAAAACCCCAAACAGCAAGCAATGCAGGTGTAGAAGCATGGTGGCTAGGAAAAACTCCCTAGAAAGGCCAGAACCTAGGAAGAAACCTAGTTTCTTCTTTCCAAAGGCCTCAGGTATGTTACAATATAGTATAGAGCACTTCAGACAGTATGTCTGTGCTCCATGGCTGCATAGCATACAGAAAACAGCACAATGCTGTAATCAGTCAATCATCTGATACCTCCCCTCTCATTTCACAGCAATTCTAAGTTCTCTCTAACAAGGACACCTGACCAGACAGACGGTGGCTCACCCCAGGCTCATCCTCCCAGACCTTCTCAATCCCATCGCAGGCATCTGGTTCAGGGTGTGTGTGTGGGGTATGAGCATCAGTTTCTCCTCTTATCTCCTTTAGATGGATGGATGATTTATTTGGGCGAGGCCCAGGCCGTGCCTCAGACAGTGTTTCACTAACAGGCTGGATTGTGTTGAAGCTCTAACATGTGCCATGTGGCCCCTCCTGACCCTGGCTCACAGGTGCTTATGTAGGGAACTTGACATTGGGATCAGCACAATACTTGTCCTTATGAGGTCCTTAGACATGGCATGTCTGGCATTTAACCTCCCTGCCCCCTGTCCCTTTCTTTCTTTCTTTCTTTCTTTCTTTCTTTCTTTCTGTCTCTCACTCTCTCTCTGTCTCTCTATCTCTCTGCCTCTCACTCTGTATGTCTCTCTCTCTGTCTCTGTCTCTGTTTCTCTCTTTCTCTCACTCTCACTCACTCTCTCTCTCTTTTCTCCCCCTCTTACTTTCCCTTTTCTCTGTCTCTGTTTCTCTCTCTCTTCTCCCCCTCTTACTTTCCCTTTTCCCCTCTCTCCCTGCTCTCGCTCTCTCTCTGTCTCTGTCTCTCTCTCTTCCCTCCTTCTTTCTTTCCCCTTTCCCCCTCTTTCCCCCCTCTCTCTTCCCTCCCTCTTACTTTCCTCTTTCCCCCTCTCTCTTTCCCCCTCCCCCTCTTTCCCCCTCTTTCGCCCCTCTCTCTTCCCTCTCTCTTCCCTATCTCTTCCCTCTCTCTTTCCCCCTCTTTCCCCCTCTCTCTTTCCCCCTCTTTCTTCCCTCTCTCTTCCCTCCCTCTTTCCCCCCTCTCTCTCGCTGTCCCTTGCATTGTCTGCATAATGTTTGTTTTTTTACTCCACCGTCTCTCATTCCTAGAAATCTCCACCTGTCATTGCACTGACCTCATTTACACTCACTGTATATAGATTTTGTTTTTCCTACTGTATTATTGACTGTATGTTTGTTTATTCCATGTGTAACTCTGTGTTGTTGTATGTGTCGAACTGCTGTGCTTTATCTTGGCCAGGTCGCAGTTGTAAATGAGAACTTGTTCTCAACTAGCCTACCTGGTTAAATTAAGATAAAATAAAATAAAAATGTTTAAAAAATGCCTTCTGCCCTCTGACCTCATAAGTAAACAGCCATTGTCAAAGGACTGGACAGCCACATACTGTTTAGGTCTAAATCTCCCTCATGCTGGGCCTGGCTTTGTCACAGAGTGGGGATTTTGACAAGGGCACTGGGCTTTGTAGCTCATAATGGCCCACTATGGGTCTGAGTCTGGGCCTGGGCCTGGGCCTGGGCCTGGGCCTGGGTCTGTGTCTGGCTCTGAGTCTGGGCCTGTGTCTGTATCTGTGTCTGTGTCTGTGTCTGAGTCTGGGCCTGGGTCTGAGTCTGGGCCTGGGTCTGGGTCTGGGCCTGGGTCTGGGTCTGGGCCTGCTACAGAAGATAGCTACATATCTGAACAAACTTTATTTATCTCTTTGCAAACTGGAAACCATTTATCCGGAGGCTGCATTCATTGTAGCTGGGGATTTTAAGGCTAATCTGAAAACAAGACTCCCTAAATTTTATCAGCATATCGATTGCGCAACCAGGGGTGGAAAAACCTTGGATCATTGTTACTCTAACTTCTGCGACGCATATAAGGCCCTGCCCCGCCCCCCTTTCGGAAAAGCTGACCACGACTCCATTTTGTTGATCGCTGCCTACAGACAGAAACTAAAACAAGAGGCTCCCACGCTGAGGTCTGTCCAACGCTGGTCCGACCAAGCTGACTCCACCCTCCAAGACTGCTTCCATCACGTGGACTGCGACATGTTTCGTATTGCGTCAGATACCAATATTGACAAATACGCTGATTCGGTGTGCGAGTTCATTCGAACGTGCGTTGAAGATGTCGTTCCCATAGCAACGATTAAAACATTCCCAAACCAGAAACCGTGGATTGATGGCAGCATTCGCGTGAAACTGAAGGCGCGAACCACTGCTTTTAATCAGGGCAAGGTGTCTGGTAACATGACCGAATACAAACAGTGCAGCTATTCCCTCCGCAAGGCTATCAAACAAGCTAAGCGTCAGTACAGAGACAAAGTAGAATCTCAATTCAACGGCTCAGACACAAGAGGCATGTGGCAGGGTCTACAGTCAATGACGGACTACAGGAAGAAATCCAGCCCAGTCACGGACAAGGATGTCTTGCTCCCAGGCAGACTAAATAACTTTTTTGCCCGCTTTGAGGACAATACAGTGCCACTGACACGGCCTGCAACGAAAACATGCGGTCTCTCCTTCACTGCAGCCGAGGTGAGAAAGACATTTAAACGTGTTAACCCTCGCAAGGCTGCAGGCCCAGACGGCATCCCCAGCCGCGCCCTCAGAGCATGCGCAGACCAGCTGGCCGGTGTGTTTACGGACATATTCAATCAATCCCTATACTAGTCTGCTGTTCCCACATGCTTCAAGAGGGCCACCATTGTTCCTGTTCCCAAGAAAGCTAAGGTAACTGAGCTAAACGACTACCGCCCCGTAGCACTCACTTCCGTCATCATGAAGTGCTTTGAGAGACTAGTCAAGGACCATATCACCTCCACCCTACCGGACACCCTAGACCCACTCCAATTTGCTTACCGCCCAAATAGGTCCACAGACGATGCAATCTCAACCACACTGCACACTGCCCTAACCCATCTGGACAAGAGGAATAACTATGTGAGAATGCTGTTCATCGACTACAGCTCGGCATTCAACACCATAATACCCTCCAAGCTCGTCATCAAGCTCGAGACCCTGGGTCTCGACCCCGCCCTGTGCAACCGGGTACTGGACTTCCTGACGGGCCGCCCCCAGGTGGTGAGGGTAGGCAACAACATCTCCTCCCCGCTGATCCTCAACACTGGGGCCCCACAAGGGTGCGTTCTGAGCCCTCTCCTGTACTCTCTGTTCACCCACGACTGCGTGGCCACGCACGCCTCCAACTCAATCATCAAGTTTGCGGACGACACAACAGTGGTAGGCTTGATTACCAACAACGAAGAGATGGCCTACAGGGAGGAGGTGAGGGCCCTCGGAGTGTGGTGTCAGGAAAATAACCTCACACTCAATGTCACCAAAACTAAGGAGATGATTGTGGACTTCAGGAAACAGCAGAGGGAACACCCCCCTATCCACATCGATGGAACAGTAGTGGAGAGGGTAGCAAGTTTTAAGTTCCTCGGCATACACATCACAGACAAACTCCACTCACACAGACAGCATCGTGAAGAAGGCGCAGCAGCGCCTCTTCAACCTCAGGAGGCTGAAGAAATTTGGCTTGTCACCTAAAGCACTCACAAACTTCTACAGATGCACAATCGAGAGCATCCTGGCGGGCTGTATCACCGCCTGGTACGGCAACTGCTCCGCCCTCAACCGTAAGGCTCTCCAGAGGGTAGTGAGGTCTGCACAACGCATCACCGGGGGCAAACTACCTGCCCTCCAGGACACCTACACCACCCGATGTTACAGGAAGGCCATAAAGATCATCAAGGACATCAACCACCCGAGCCACTGCCTGTTCACCCCGCTATCATCCAGAAGGCGAGGTCAGTACAGGTTCATCAAAGCTGGGACCGAGAGACTGAAAAACAGCTTCTATCTCAAGGCCATCAGACTGTTAAACAGCCACCACTAACATTGAGTGGCTGCTGCCAACACACTGACACTGACTCAACTCCAGCCACTTTAATAATGGGAATTGATGGGAAATTATGTAAATATATCACTAGCCACTTTAAACAATGCTACCTTATATAATGTTACTTACCCTACATTATTCATCTCATATGCATACGTATATACTGTACTCTATGTCATCGACTGCATCCTTATGTAATACATGTATCACTAGCCACTTTAACTATGCCACTTTGTTTACATACTCATCTCATATGTATATACTGTACTCGATACCATCTACTGTATCTTGCCTATTCTGCTCTGTACCATCACTCATTCATGTATCCTTATGTACATATTCTTTATCCCCTTACACTGTGTATAAGACAGTAGTTTTGGAATTGTTAGTTAGATTACTTGTTGGTTATTACTGCATTGTCGGAACTAGAAGCACAAGCATTCCGCTACACTCGCATTAACATCTGCTAACCATGTGTATGTGACAAATAAAATTTGATTTGATTTGATATAGAAGTCAGGACCCCATATGTGAGTCAATATATTGTAGAGTGCGATGACATTGTTGGGTTTATTAGAGGTACATTTACTTGTATATCTTATCTGTGAAGTAGAGTATCTGTCTAAATGTGTTTTTCTTTTTGATGAACGTTGTGCTTGGAAATGTGTTGTATTGGTGTTGCAAGTGTTGCTTAGAAAGAAAGGCATCCGGTACAAAGGGAGGAGAAGATGAGGAAGTAGAACAATTGTCAGTTTGGTGAAGGAAGGATACGATTAGATCTCACCATGGTGTTAGAGGGAGGGCTGGCACCACAGAAACCATAGACATTATGCACAACTTCTTGTTGTAGGTCATTCATTCCTCATGGTTGGTATCCCTCTGTGGACTATAACACAAACTGGATTTCACCTGATGATTAGCAAGAGTTAAAATGGTGTAAGGCACATGGGGGCTCATTAACATGGTAAACACACTTCCACACTATTCAATTTCCCTCCTGTGTTGTGTTAGAAGGAGGAGGAGTTGGTAGAAAAATAGTGGGAGGTTCTGTAAAGGAAAGGGAAGAGAGGTTTGGGTGTGTTGGGGCTTAGAGACCCACAGAGGTGTGTGTGTGTGTGTGTGTGTGTGTGTGTGTGTGTGTGTGTGTGTGTGTGTGTGTGTGTGTGTGTGTGTGTGTGTGTGTGTGTGTGTGTGTGTGTGTGTGTGTGTGTGTGTGTGTGTGTGTGTGTGTGTGTGTGTGTGTGTGTGTGTGTGTGTGTGCCACTTTGAAGATGCTAAATATTTTTTATTGTGAGGCAAATAAGAAATAAGACCAAAAAAAATGAAAACTTGAGCGTACATTACTATTCACCCCCCAAAAAGTCAGTACTTTGTAGAGACACCTTTTGCAGCAATTACAGCTGCAATTCTCTTGGGGTATGTTTCTATGAGCTTGGCACATCTATACACTGGGATTCTTGCCCATTCTTCAAGGCAAAACTGCTCCAGCTCCTTCAAGTTGGATGGTTTCTGCTGGTGTACAGCAATCTTTAAGTCATACCACAGATTCTCAATTGGATTGAGGTCTGGGCTTTGACTAGGCCATTCCAAGACATTTAAATGTTTCCCCTTAAACCTATCGAGTGTTGCTTTAGCAGTATGCTTAGGGTCATTGTCCTGCTGGAAGGTAAACCTTTGTCCCAGTCTCAAATCTCTGAAAGACAGAAACAGGTTTCACTCAAGAATTTCCCTGTATTTAGCACTATCCATTTCCTTCAATTCTGAGCAGTTTCCCAGTCCCTGCCGATGAAAAACATGTCTACAGCATGATGCTGCATACCACCGTGCTTCACTGTGGGGACGGTGTTCTGAGTTCTGTGATGAGAGGTGTTGGGTTTGCGCCAGACATGGCTTTTTCCTTGATGGCCAAAAAGTAAAATTTTAGTCTCATCTGACCAGAGTACCTTCTTCCATATGTTTTGGGAGTCTCCCACATGTCTTCTGGCGAACATCAAACGTGTTTGCTTATTTTTACTTTAAGCAATGGCTTTTTTCTGGACACTCTTCCGTAAAGCCCAGCTCTTTGGAGTGTACAGCTTAAAGTGGTCGTATGGGCAGATACTCCAATCTCCGACGTGGGAATTTGCAGCTCCTTCTGGGTTATCTTTGGTCTCGTTGTTGCCTCTCTGATTAATGCCCTCCTTGCCTGGTCCGTGTGTTTTGGTGGGCGGCCCTCTCTTGGCAGGTTTGTTGTGGTGCCATATTCTTTAAAAAAAATAACAATAGATTTAATTATGCTCTGTGGGATGTTCAAAGTTTCTGATATTTTTTTTTAGAACCCAACCCTGATCTGTTATTCTCCACAACTTTGTCCCTGACCTGTTTGGAGCACTCCTTGGTCTTCGCTTACTTGGTGGTGCCCCTTGCTTAGTGGTGTTGCAGACTCTGGGGCCTTTCAGAACAGGTGTATATATACTGAGATCATGTGACAGATCATGGGACACTTAGATTGCACACAGGTGGACTTTATTGAACTAATTCTGTGACTTCTGGAGGTAGTTGGTTGCACCAGATCTTATTGAGGGACTGGGGTGAAGGGGTGAATACATATGATCTTATTTAGGGACTGGGGTGAAGGGGTGAATACATATGATCTTATTTAGGGACTGGGGTGAAGGGGTGAATACATATGATCTTATTTAGGGACTGGGGTGAAGGGGTGAATACATATGATCTTATTTAGGGACTGGGGTGAAGGGGTGAATACATATGATCTTATTTAGGGACTGGGGTGAAGGGGTGAATACATATGATCTTATTGAGGGACTGGGGTGAAGGGGTGAATACATATGCACACACCTTCTGTTTATTAATTTTTTGAAACAAGTATTTTCTCCCGTTTCATTTCACCAATTTGGACTATTTTGTGTTTGTCCATTACATGAAATCAAAATCCAAATCGACTTAAATTACAGGTTGTAATAAAACAAAATAGGAAAAACTTCAAGGGGGGTGAATACTTTTGCAAGGCACTGTATAGAGAGAGATGGAGATAGCCAAACAATCCTCCTCTCACAAATAGCTACTCAGAGGTAATCATAGATACACTTTGATTCAGGACCAAAGAAATGTACTTTAATAGTTTACAAGATGTTCCACTGCTTATTATTTCACTTTTATCTTAACTATGTCAACCATCAAAAATAGTTATTTTTCAGAAATATTTCAGAATTCATCAACACTGACAGTTGATGTAAAAAAAAAATACAATTAAAATAACAGACCATATTTTTGTGGTTGCAGACACATTTAAAAAACATACATTCCTTTTTCTGTTTTTCTCTGTCTATCTTTGCAGATGCCTGATTGTATGTCATTGCCACACACAAAACATTTACAAATGGGAACAATGGATGTGGTAGAGATCAAACTGTGTCTCAGAACAGAACAGCTGTGTGAAACAATGGGGCTGTAACAGTAACAGCATGTGATATATAGTCTCCTGACTTCGCCTTTGATTTCACAAGATGCCAGTTCTCCACTTTCAAAGGGAATACTCAAATGGTAATATCAAGATAAATCAAGACAAAGCTGCAACATGACTTTTATATCCACTGTGCCACTTTCATAGGTGCCTGTGCTATGTTGAACTGTACTGTATCCTTATGGGCCCTGAAAAACAGGGGAATAAATGTCATTTTAGTGGTGGTGAGAGGTGGAACAGACGGCTCTCTTTAGACCAATCCTTGGGGAGATGGAGAGGAGAGGAAAGACGTCCAGCTTTTGTCGTCTCTCTCAGTGAAGTTCTGTCTTCAATACAAGTTTTATTCTTCTAAATCACACAAACACATCGTCACACACACAGAAGTGCAGGGGGTTTACATCCCTACTCGAGCACACACACACACACACACACACACACACACACACACACACACACACACACACACACACACACACACACACACACACACACACACACACACACACACACACACACACACACACACACACACACACACACACACACACACACACACACACACACTGTCATTGCTAAGCTTCTGAGAAGAGGGCTCGCAGGAGATGAAAGACACATGTAGTAGTATAAGGAATTGGAGAGATATAGCAATATATAGCAATATATAACATGAAAATTCAGCCCTGTTTGTAACACAGTCCATTATAGTGTAATCTGATTTAACTCTCGTATATTGTGACCTATTATGAAAATAATAGTATAAAGAACATGGCGGTAAATGGCATCTGGGGATGCTGTCAGTCCCCATCCTCCCTGGAAGTCCACTCTCTCCCTCACACTGTCACAGACCTCTGGGGGCAGAAACCAGGGGACAGGTGGGGAGGGAGTGGTGGTAACCAGGAGGACACTTGTCAGACCAGACCTGTGTTTGAATAAAATAAAGGGGTGGGGGGGTTACAGAGAGAGACAGAGAGTGTGTGTCCAGGCCAGTGTGTGTAATTGTGCCTAAACAAGTGTGTGTGTGTGTGTGTGTGTGTGTGTGTGTGTGTGTGTGTGTGTGTGTGTGTGTGTGTGTGTGTGTGTGTGTGTGTGTGTGTGTGTGTGTGTGTGTGTGTGTGTGTGTGTGTGTGTGTGTGTGTGTGTGTGTGTGTGTGTGTGTGTGTGTGTGTGGGTGTAATCATGTGCAAGTGTGTGTGTGCGTGTGTGTGTGTGTGTTAAAGAGACTGCTGCTGATGTAGATGGGATGTGACAGTTCTTCCTGGGATTCTGGGATTAATTGGGATCAGGTCACCTCTTCACTGTCTGGACAGTAATGCTATGCAGTCTCATATGGCTATTTACATAGCCAGCCTCCCTGGGCTCCTCACTCACACACAGGCACACACGAATGCATGCACACACACACAAACACACGCACACACACACACTACACAACGTGCCTAGCTAGAGACGATGTGTTGTCATTATTTTTAGCCGAGCTAGCAGCAGAAGTTGTTGTACTAGCAGCAGTCAAGCTTGTTGGTTCCCATGTTATATTCAGATATACTTTTTTAGTAGTCACTTTTTTTATATATTTCCTTGCTCTGGAACAAATATGTGTACTTGACAAGAGCCTCCCTACTAAGAAAGTGGTTGTCGATGCTGAAGTAACTATGTTACCTTTTGCAAACTCTGTCTGAAAGCGGCAGCCCCCTTCAGAAGCGCGGATAGATGGGAGAGAGACAATGAATGTGCAGGTACTAAGAAGACACACTGTACTGAATAATTTATGTCTCAGCAAAATAAAGACAGCGTCTTGAAGTCCTGAGTAAAGTAGAAGATGTAGACTGTGGTGACATATGAAGAGACAATAAAGACAGGAACAGTGGAGGGAAGGGGAGAAGCTGTGAGCCTGAGTTAAGAGATTGTTTTGGTTTCACTGCCAACTGCCTTCTTTCTGAAAGTTGTATTATTTTGACTTGTTTACCACGAGGCCTCTCCCCACTCTCTGCTCCTTCACGACCGTCACACTCGGGAAGCTACAGTAACCAGGTGAATCCTGGGTAGACACACTAGAGGAAGAGAAACAGCCAGTGGCCTCTTTGATTCCAGCCCTCTCGTTCTCTGAGATTAGCTATTCTCTCTATAGATACAACTACAAACCCACTGTCAGGTAGAGCAACCTGAAGAATGGAGAAAAGGATCCTGTCCCTATTCTAATTGAGATGGAAGTAGTAATGGAATGGTACTGGGTTTGTTGGTTGGTTGGTTTGATGGTTGGTTGGTTGGTTTGATGGTTGGTTGGTGGCTTGGCTTGGATTAGATTAGATTGGGTGGTTGGTTGGTTGGTTTGATGGTTGGTTAGTGGTGTCGTGTCTTTGGCTATGCCGGATTAAGTGATATGACATGCTATTCTATAAAATCCTTTCTCTGTAATTAATATGACCTGATTGAGCTAATCATGTAAATGTAATTAACTAGAAAGTCGTGGCACCACAAAATAATATTTATAGAGCAGTTATCTTCCGAATAAACTCTTAAAGACGTAGTAATATTTTACATCAATAGCAGTCAATGTTAATCGTCACCTTATTTCAGTCTCATCTGAAAGTTGTAAATTCTTGGTTATCTTCACGAACCCTGGCTAACAAGTCTAATCAGCAATACAATAAATACCTAACTAATCACACAGAATTACATATACACAGAATGAATCATACCTTGATTATAAATGATGTCATAAAGGACAACGTCCCTAGCGGACGGAACAGATATGACAGCTGGTTACACAAAGAAAAGGGTGGTTGGGTTTGGGTGAAAGAGCGGGAAGACTGAAGAACAAAGGGAGAAGCGATGTCTATATCGGGCCGTAGGCAACTACTCTATCGTAAATACAGAATCGTATGCATTCTAAATTACCGCCCATTTGGAATAGGAAAATGCAATAAATATTTACTCTGAGCTGCGCTTCAATAGGTTGGTGGTAGATGGAAGGCCGTGTTATCCTTTGAAGAGTGTCTCTGGTGGTGAACGGGAAACATTGTAGTGTCGTCGTTGTGTGGTAGACGGGATACACTGTCCGTCCTTCGCTTCAGCAGTGCGAAGAGGGCTATAGACGAATGGAGTCGAAAAGGAAAGCACGGTGGCGCAGAGCGAAAACCGAAAGTCACCCAAAAAAATGTATTGGGGGGGGCTTAGGGAGAGTATGGCTGAGTCAGGAGATAGACCTGAGCCAACTCTCCTTGTTCATCGTGAGGAGCCAAGGAGACCAGAACCAGAACCAGAGCCAGTGTTAGAGGTGAGCGAAGCAGAGACTGTGAAGGAGTTGATGGGGAAAGTGGAGTGGAGAGTAATGAGGGAGTTGCTATCTTGGTGCTATAGATATAATATTCGTCCGACGGATCGTGTCGGGGATTTGATAGCACCTGAGTTAGCGCTCTATACTCAACCTGAGGTGCGTGTTAGTCGGCTGGTGAAGTTGGTGCCAGCCTCACGCACCAGGCCTCCTGTGCACATCCCTAGCCTTGCACGTCCTGTGCCTACACTGCTCTCAAGATCTCCAGTACGCCTTCACGGTCTAGCCCATCCTGTGCCACCTCCACACACCAGTCCTCCGGTAGCAGCTCCCCGCACCAGGCTTCCTGTGCGTGTCCTCGATCCAGTACCACCAGTTCCAGCACCACGCACCAGGCCTCCAGTGCGCCTCGCCTGTTCAGCACAGCCAGAGCCTTTCTCCTCTCCTGCACTGCCGGAGTCTCCAGTCTGCCCAACGCCGCCAGTGCTCCCAGTCGGCCCAGCGCGGCCAGTGCTCCCAGTCTGCCCAGCGCGACCAGTGCTCCCAGTCTGCCCAGTGCTCCCAGTCTGCCCAGCGCCGCCAGTCTGCCCAGTGCCGCCAGCGCCACCAGTCTGCCCAGTGCCGCCAGTCTGCCCAGCGCCGCCAGTTGGCCCAGCGTCGCCAGTCTGCCAGGATCCGCCAGAAGTGCCAGTCTGCCAAGATCCGCCAGAAGTGCCAGTCTGCCAAGATCTTCTAGATCGGCCAGACAACCTGAATCATCTAGTTCCACTAGCCAGCCAGGATTTACCGGAGCCTACTACCTGCCTGAGCTTCCTTTCAGTACTGGGCTTCCTCTCAGTACTGGGCTTCCCCTCAGTACCGGGCTTCCCCTCAGTCCCGGGCTTCCCCTCAGTACCGGGCTTCCTCTCAGTCCTGGGCTGCCTCTGTCCTGAGATGCCTTTCTGTCCTGAGATGCCCCTCTGTCCTGAGCTGCCCCTCTGTCCTGAGCTGCCCCTCTGTCCTGAGCTGCCCCTCTGTCCCGAGCTGCCCCTCTGTCCCGAGCTGCCCCTCTGTCCTGAGATGCCCCTCTGTCCTGAGATGCCCATCTGTCCTGAGATGCCCCTCTGTCCCGAGCTGCCCCTCTGTCCCGAGCTGCCCCTCTGTCACAAGCTGCTCCTCAGTTATGTGGGGATCTGGGTGAGGACTATTAGGCCATGGTCGGCGGAGAAGGTGGATTATCCCAGGACGCGAAGGGGAGGAAATAGGACATTTATGGAGTGGGGTCCACGTCCCGAGCCAGAACCGCCACCATGGACAGACGCCCACCCGGACCCTCCCTATGCTCTTGAGGTGCGTCCGGGAGTCCGCACCTTAGGGGGGGGGGGTTCTGACACGCCTTGGTCATTGTATTTTGTGTTTTTGTTATATGTTTGGGTAGGCCAGGGTGTGACATGGGTTTATATGTTGTATTCGTATTGGGGTTTGTATTATTTGGGATTGCGGCTGATTAGGGGTGTGGTATAGGTTTGGCTGCCTGAGGCGATTCTCAATTAGAGTCAGGTGCTTATCGTTGTCTCCGATTAGGAACCGTATTTAGGCAGCCTCAGTTTCGCTTTGTATTTCGTGGGTGTTTGTTCCTGTCTCTGTGTAGTGTTCACCAGATAGGCTGTAATAGGTTTCACGTTCCGTTTCTTGTTTTTGTATTTATCAGTTATTTCATGTACCGCGCTACTTTCATTAAAGTCATGAGTAACCTATTTAATCTTTTCACAAATAATTTTATATTTAAACATTTGAATTGCACAACAATTCCATGTGAATCTGATAACTATCATGTGTAGACTTTCCCAGATATACTGTTTAGGTCGTCCTGTCATCAGTCATAATGTCTCAGATGACAACTGAACTGACATCATCATATGCATTAAGTACCAACACATATTTTCTTTTTTTTCATACAACTTTTTCACTCTGGACGCTTTATCTGGACATGGTTCATCAGTACTTCCAACAGCCAAAGCTAAGTAGTAACATTAACCTCTTGAAGCTAGGGGGCACTATTTTTACGTTTGTAAAAATAACGTTCAAAAAGTAAATGGCCTATTTCTCAGGACCAGATGCTTGAATATGCATATAAATGACAGATCAGGATAGAAAACACTCTAAAATTTCCAAAACTGTCTGTGAGTATAACATAGTTTCAGGCTTTTATTTTGAAAAATGATTGTGAAAGATCACATTGCATAAGTGGATCGGCGGGGGCTCTCAGAGTGAGTTTTGCGCTCTCAAAGTTCCACCCGGTGTTATTGAAAAACCTACACACTCAGATGATGTATTTTCAAATATATATTTTAAAAACAACCTGAGGAATGATTTTAAAAACGTTTGACATGTTTTTGTGGACATTATGGAGACTATTTGGAATTTCCGTCTGCGTTGTCGTGGCCACTCTTTCCTGTGGATTTCTGAACATAACGCGACAAACATACGGAGGTATTTTGGGTATAAAAAATCATCTTTATGGAACAAAAGGAACATTTGTTGTGTAACTGGGAGTCTCGTGAGTGAAAACATCCGAAGATCATCAAAGGTGTTACGGATACAAGTATCCTGTGTGTATCCTGTGTGTGTGTTTCTTTTCTCTCCTTCTCCCCTCACAGGTGAAAATCATCACTCCCCAATCAGTCACCAATCATCATTCAGAAGACACACCTCCTCCTGTTTCCTACCCAATCACCGTTCCTTTCCCTTTGTTTAAAAACCCTCTCAGTTGTTTGCTGTAGAGCTCAATCTCTCTGTAAATGCCATGTCTGTAGGCCTCTCTGTTTCACTCTCTCTTTGTGTATTGACCTCTCTTTTGTATGAGCACCTCCATATCACTTTGTCCTCACCTGTGAGTATTGTTTTTGGTGTTTGTGTTTGTTTGCTGGTGGGAAAAGGGGGAAACAAGATAAGTCGCCCATGGGCATACACTACCAGTAGGTAAACTTTGTTAAATACCCTAGTTAGAACTGGGCGGACCACCCACTGTATTTTTGGTTAGTTAGCTGTTGTTGAAATAGGTTAGTCTAGCTTAGGGGTGTTTTTGAATACTTATTATTTATTTCCTTGGGTCCAGCTCAGCCCCTTTTCTTGCTCCCCCCATTACCGTGTGTTTTCCAATAAACCCTGAGTTTGACGGTAGATTTCAGTTGTCGTGGTTATTGCGTTCTCACTTTTACTTTGAGTTATGTTACGGGTCTCATTACCATCCCCCCTAGACTGTCAGGCCAAAAGGGATTCATAACATAAGGTAAATGGTTAATTTGATTGCTTTTCTGATTTTTGTGACCAAGCTTCCTGGTACTAAGTGTACATAATACTATGCTAGGCTATCAATAAACTTACACAAACGCTTCGATTGCTTTCACTGTAAAGCATAATTTCAAAATCTGAGACGACAGGTGGATTAGCAAAAGGCAATATTGCACTTGGGATTTCATATTATTCATATTAATATTTTTTTTGTAATATTATTTGACTGTGGCGCTATGCTATTCAGCGGCTGCTGACAAATTATCCTGCGACAGCAATGGGTGGCGTCAAGATGTTAAAATGATGCCTTCTAATTGCAGACGCTGTACTCTAAATATACAGGAGAATGATCACCTTACGGCGAGGATAGCTGTGCTGCAAGCCCAGCTTCAGACGCAAGCATTAGGCAAGGGTAATTTCAGTGTAGGAAAGGATGAAACAGCATCTGTGCCACCAGTAAGTACATTAGATAGTAACATTAGTACATATCCCCTCGCACAGTCCCCGCAGCCGGACAACTTTCTCATGGCTTCTGAAGGAAAATGCTGTAGGAATGCTCAACCGTTGTCGCTCATTCAGCCGACAAACTTTCAACCGGTTTTCCCCATTAAGCAGCGAGTCGGAGTCTGAGGCCGAGCCTTCTCTTGTCTCTACTCCTCCCGTTACGGGGTCTGAGATGCCGAAGCTTCCCACCATTAGCTCTGATAAATTGAAAACCCTAGTCATTGGCAAATCCATTACTTAAAACGAATCATCAAAGGATCATACATTATTTATCAGGGGGCAGGGCTACCGACGTTAAGGCTACTCTGAAGATGTTGCTGGCTAAAGCTAAAATTGGCGAGTGTAGAGAGTATAGAAATATTGTTATCCACGTCGGCACCAATGATATTAGGATGAAACAGTCAGAGGTCACCAAGCGCAACATAGCTTCAGTGTGTAAATCATCTAGAAAGATGTGTCGGCATCAACTAATTGTCTCTGGCCCCCTCCCAGTTAGGGGGAGTGATGAGATCTACAGCAGAGTCTCACAACTCAATCGCTGGTTAAAAACTGTTTTCTGCCCCTCCCAAAGAAAGAATTTGTAGATAATTGGCACTCTTTCTGGGACTCACCCACAAACAGGACCAAGCCTGGCCTGCTGAGGAGTGACAGACTCCATCCTAGCTGGAGGGGTGCTCTCATCTTATCTTCCAGCATAGACAGGGCTCTAACTCCTCTAGCTCCACAATGAAATAGGGTGCAGGCCAGGCAGCAGGCTGTTAGCCAGCCTGCCAGCTTAGTGGAGTCTGTCACTAGCACAGTCAGTGTAGTCATCTCAGCTATCCCCATTGAGACAGTGTCTGTGCCTCGACCTAGGTTGGGCAAAACTAAACATGGCAGTGTTTGCCTTAGCAATCTCACTAGGATAAAGACCTCCTCCATTCCTGCCATTATTGAAAGAGATCGTGATACCTCACATCTCAAAATAGGGCTACTTATTGTTAGATCCCTCACTTCAAAGGCAGTTATAGTCAATTAACTAATCACTGATCATAATCTTGATGTGATTGGCCTGACTGAAACATGGCTTAAGCCTGATGAATTTACTGTGTTAAATGAGGCCTCGCCTCCTGTTTACACTAGTGACCATATTCCCTGTGCATCCCGGAAAGGCGGAGGTGTTGCTAACATTTACGATAGCAAATTTCCATTTACAAATTTTTATTTTTTTATCCTGGACTATCGGACCACCATTTTATTACATTTGCAATCGCAACAAATAATCTGCTCAGACCCCAACCAAGGAGCATCAAAAGTCGTGCTATAAATTCTCAGACAACCCAAATATTCCTTGATGCCCTTCCAGACTCCCTCTGCCTACCCAAGGACGTCAGAGGACAAAAATCAGTTAACCACCTAACTGAGGAACTCAATTTAACCTTGCGCAATACCCTAGATGCAGTTGCACCCCTAAAAACTAAAAACATTTGTCATAAGAAACTAGCTCCCTGGTATACAGAAAATACCCGAGCTCTGAAGCAAGCCTCCATAAAATTGGAACGGAAATGGCGCCACACCAGACTGGAAGTCTTCCGACTAGCTTGGAAAGACAGTACCGTGCCGTATCGAAGAGCCCTCACTGCTGCTTAATCATCCTATTTTTCCAACTTAATTGATGAAAGAACAAGAACAATAAGAACAACCCGAGACAAAAAATGATACTGTCACAAAGCGAACTAAAAAGCAGCATTCCCCAAGAGAGGATGGCTTTCACTTCAGCAGTAATAAATTCATGAACTTATTGAGGAAAAGATCATGATCATTAGAAAGCAAATTACGGACTGCTCTTTAAATCTGCGTATTCCTCCAAAGCTCAGTTGTCCTGAGTCTGCACATCTCTGCCAGGACCTAGGATCAAGAGAGACACTCAATTGTTTTAGTACTATAAGTCGCTCTGGATAAGAGCGTCTGCTAAATGACTTAAATGTAAATGTAAATGTATATCTCTAGACACAATGATGAAAATAATCATGGCCTCTAAACCTTCAAGCTGCATACTGGACCCTATTCCAACTAAACTACTGAAAGAGCTGCTTCCTGTGCTTGGCCTTCCTATGTTGAACATAATAAACGGCTCTCTATCCACCGTATGTGTACCAAACTCACTAAACGTGGCAGTAATAAACCCTCTCTTGAAAAAGCCAAACCTTGACCCAGAAAGTATTTTAAAAACTATCGGCCTATATCGAATCTCCCATTTCTCTCAAGCATTTTAGAAAAATCTGTTGCGCAGCAACTCACTGCCTTCCTGAAGACAAACAATGTATACAAAATGCTTCAGTCTGGTTTTAGTCCCCATCATAGCACTGAGACTGCACTTGTGAAGGTGGTAAATTACCTTTTAACCTCTTTATACTACCCCTCTATACTGCCCCCGTTGGAGAAAGTGCGTACCCATAGTAAACTGAAAATATTTTTTCCCAAAATTGCTAATATATGCATATAAAAATTATTATTGAATATAAAACACTCAAGTTTCTAAAACCGTTTAAATTATGTCTGTATGTAAAGCAGAACTCTCAGGGCAGCCTTTCTCCCAAACTCTCTCTTGTGAAGAGAAAAGTTGGGTCAACTTTGACGTCATGGCCCCCACCCTTCCCAGGCAGCTACCGATCCAGGAACAGTCTCTATCTGTTCAGCGCGATGTCTGCTTTCAAATGGCACGTTCATTGTGAGAATCCCACGAGCCCTGCATGATTGGCGGGCGAAATTGCTCGTGTCCCTCTGAAAAACATGCACTCTATTGCGCGCGGCCGTCTTTTTCCATGATCCAGCATTTGAAGCCGGTTTGTCTGTTAGCGTTGCTCTTTGTTCTACATGCTAAAAACATCATAAAGCTCGATTTTGCACATCGTTTGACCAGTTTAATCGACATATAATATGTAAATTGGAAGTTTTGATGTGCAAGAGTGCTGGACCAGAAGTCATTTTTGACGCATTTCAACTGAAGCTGTTAGCATATGCTAATACAGGGACACACAACGTGAAACCAAACGATTTATTGGGTAAGTATGACTCCTTCTACGTCTTCTGATGCAAGAACATCAAAGGTAAGGGAATATTTATGTGGTTATTTGGGGTTTCTGTGGACTCCAAACATAGAGGAGACATACTGCTAATATCTGAGCGCCGACTCATAGTATAGCCCAGTGAACGATGTTTGTAACGTTAAAAATAAATGTAATACAGCGGTTGTATTAAGAAGAAGTGTATCTTTGTAAATATATGTAGAACATGTATATTTAGTCATGTTTATTGCTTGTTATCTGACGTTATCTGTCGGAGCTATCATCATTTCTCCGGACATTTGAGTAGCATTTTTGTTTTTGAAATGTCGTCAACCAAGATTTATGGATATAAATGGCATATTATTGAAAAAAAAAGGTACTGTGTAACATGTAATATTACTGTCATCTGAAGATTTTCAAAAGGTTAGTGAATTATTTATTTTTTAATCCTACTTTTAAATTGTATTTTTTCTGGGACAAAATGGCCGCCGCTTGCCTTTTGTTTCGGTGGTGATCTAATATAAATATGTGCTATGTTTTCGCCGTAAAACATTTTAGAAATCTGACTTTCTGGGTAGATTAACAAGATGTTTGTCTTTCATTTGAGCTATTGGACTTGTTAATGTGTGGAGGTTAAATATTTTTAGGAATATTTTTGCGTTCCATTCGCCACCTTCCAGCTGAACGTGGGGGGGGTGTTCCAAAATTGGAACCCTAGTCCCCTTCTGGTTAATGGCGTCAGACCGAGGCTCTGCATCTGTCCTCATGCTCTTAGACCTTAGTGCTCCATTTGACACCATCGATTTTACATTCTTTTGGAGATTGGAAACCCAAATTGGTCTACACGGACACGTTCTGGCCTGGTTTAGATCTTATCTGTTGGAAAGATTTTGTCTCTGAATGGTTTGTCCTCTGACAAATCAACTGTACATTTCGGTGTTCCTCAAGGTTCTGTTTTAGGACCACTATTGTTTTCACAATATATTTTACCTCTTGGTGATGTCATTCGAAAACATAATGTTAACTTTCACTGCTATGCAGATGAGGGTCAGTTTGTTATATCTGGAGTACTTCTCCTGTCTTATCCAGTGTCCTTTGTGAATTTAAGTACGCTCTCTCTAATTCTCTCTTTCTCTCTTTCTTTCTCTCTCGGAGGACCTGAGCCCTAGGACCATGCCTCAGGACTACTTGGCATGATGACTCCTTGCTGTCCCCAGTCCACCTGGCCATGCTGCTGCTCCAGTTTCAACTGTTCTGTCTGCGGCTATGGAACCCTGACCAGTTCACCGGACGTGCTACCTGTCCCAGACCTTCTGTTTTTAACTCTCTAGAGACAGCAGGAGCGGTAGAGATACTCTCAATGATCGGCTATGAAAAGCCAACTGACATTTATTCCTGAGGTGCTGACTTGCTGCACCCTCGACAACTACTGTGATTATTATTATTTGACCATGCTGGTCATTTATGAACATTTGAACATCTTGGCCATGTTCTGTTATAATCTCCACCTGGCACAGCCATTGGAGGACTGGCCACCCCTCATAGCCTGGTTCCGCTCTAGGTTTCTTACTTGGTTTTGGCCTTTCTAGGGAGTTTTTCCTAGCCACTGAGCTTCTACACCTGCATTGCTTGCTGTTTGGGGGCTTTAGGCTGGGCTTCTGTACAGCACTTTGAGATATCAGCTGATGTAAGAAGGGCTATATAAATTCATTTAATTTGATTTGGTTTGATATTTATGGGGGAGGGGGTCATAAACCTTACCCACAGGCCAACGTCATGACAGTGGCTTGGCTTGGATTAGGTTGGGTTGTTGGTTGGTTTGATGCTTGGTTGGTGGCTTGGCTTGGATTGGGTTGGGTTGTTGGTTGGTTTGATGCTTGGTTGGTGGCTTGGCTTGGCTTGGATTGAGTTGTTGGTTGGTTTGATGCTTGGTTGGTGGCTTGGCTTGGATTGGGTTGGGTTGTTGGTTTGATGGTTGGTGGGGTGGTTGGTTGGTAATAGGCCTGACCCAATTTAGTCGACTGATCAATTATTTGGGGGTGGGGTCATAAACCTTTCCCACAGGCCAACGTCATGACCTATAACCGGCAACAGGAGCGTAACGGCTGTGAAGGCCAGCAACGCGCAGCGGGAGGAGCAGGGTGGGGAACAGGGTTTTTTCTTCTGGTTAGGCTATATTTATCTCTGGCTACCTCTTTGGTCATTTATGTGTCTTCATTTTTAATCGCAGTTCCTAAAGCATCAGACAAGCACAGTAGACAACATATAGTTGATTTTATTCAAACATAGGGTGTGACTATATATGGAAAAATACACGTTTTAGCATTTTGACCAATCAAACAGATGACTCTTTGTCGACCAAGGTTTTTTTTTGTCGGGAACAGCTCTAGTTGGGAAGCTGGTGGTTGGTTGGTTGGTAGTAGCCTTGGTGACACTGGAGAGAAATGCTACATCTACGCTCCCTAATCAAGGTGTATTGGTAACTGGATTGGTTGGGGATTGGCTTCCCTCCCTAATAAAGGAGGATTGGTAACTGGATTGGTTGGTGATTGGCTTCCCTCCCTAATAAAGGAGGATTGGTAACTGCATTGGTTGGTGATTGGCTTCCCTCCCTAATCAAGGTGTATTGGTAACTGGATTGGTTGGTGATTGGCTTCCCTCCCTAATCAAGGTGTATTGGTAACTGGATTGGTTAAGGATTTGCTTGCCTCCCTAATCAAGGTGTATTGGTAACTGGATTGGTTGGGGATTGGCTTCCCTCCCTAATAAAGGAGGATTGGTAACTGGATTGGTTGGTGATTGGCTTCCCTCCCTAATCAAGGTGTATTGGTAACTGCATTGGTTGGGGATTAGCTTCCCTCCCTAATAAAGGAGGATTGGTAACTGGATTGGTTGGTGATTGGCTTCCCTCCCTAATAAAGGATGATTGGTAACTGCATTGGTTGGTGATTGGCTTCCCTCCCTAATCAAGGTGTATTGGTAAGTGGATTGGTTGGGGAATGGCTTCCCTCCCTAATCAAGGTGTATTGGTAACTGGATTGGTTGGGGAATGGCTTCCCTCCCTAATCAAGGTGTATTGGTAACTGGATTGGTTGGGGATTGGCTTCCCTCCCTAATAAAGGAGGATTGGTGACTGGATTGGTTGGTGATTGGCTTCCCTCCCTAATAAAGGATGATTGGTAACTGCATTGGTTGGTGATTGGCTTTCCTCCCTAATCAAGGTGTATTGGTAACTGGATTGGTTGGGGAATGGCTTCCCTCCCTAATCAAGGTGTATTGGTAACTGCATTGGTAGGGGAATGGCTTTCCTCCCTAATCAAGGTGTATTGGTAACTGCATTGGTTGGTGATTGGCTTCCCTCCCTAATAAAGGATGATTGGTAGCTGGATTGGTTGGGGATTGGCAGGCTAGGTGAGGGTGCCTGCATGGTTTCTGGAGGAGGGAGGGCACCAGGTGGGTACGCAGACAGACACCCAGACGGCCAGTGGAGAGCTCCTGTCCTGCCAGTCTGCCCCCATTATACCTCCAGAGCACTGATGACACCTGACGATGGCAGCCTACTGGGTCCTCGTCTGGAGTAATGCAGCTGCCCGCACGACGCCAGTCATTTCCAACGCCACTTTCATCCCTGTGCTCACTTCAAAAGTGACATCTGTCATCCCTAAGAAGCTTAGAGACGTCATGTTCCTGCCATCAGACGCTTTGATGGTGATTTGGCCCCGGGCATTTGTCATACATAACTTACCAAGAGAGAACAATGGAGGAATCAGACTTAGGTTTTAAAAGTAGTGTTGTAAAGTACAGGCAAGATGAAGTAAAATCCCCCCACTATCGCTAGAGAGATAGGGAATCAAAGTGTAGCAGTGAGCTGGTGGAAGTGTGTATCACACGTCTTGTCAGCTTTCTTCTTGTTCGCCTCATGACTGCATCTGCCTTGTCTTCACCACAACGGAGCAGCATCTGCTGATGACGTCTGAACGATTGGTTTAGCCTTGTTGTATTGTTTTGTTACCATACACCATTTGAAAGGGCTACAAACAGTTTGTTTTGGTGTAAACTCACCCAATGTGTCTTGATATTGTGTAATGAAGGGAGGAGAAGAAGAAACAGCTCATCATAGTTCACAAGGCCGTCAGAGGAATCAGACTTATCATAGGGAATGTGTGAAGTGTGTGTGTCTGTGTATGAGAGTTTGTTGAATGTTTGTGCCAGTGTTTGTGGAATGTGTAGTGCATGTGCTTGTGGCTGTTTCTGTGACTGAGTTCATGACTCGGACTAGGATCAGATGCTATATAACTGTCAAATGGTCATGTCTCTAACTGAGTTTGCAGGCGTCACATTTGATTGTATCTTTGGATATATATTTAGCTCTAGCTATGGCCATTTCATTTCCTTTCATTTCTCTCTCTCTCTCTCTGGGTTAACCCAGAGTTCATCCATCCCTCTTTCTCACCTCTCTGTGACTGACAAGTCTGTCTTCCAGATGGCTGCCAGATTGCCGGCTCCCTGTCACTTCATATTAAGACCCGTTTGATTAATGCATCATTTAAGGCCCCGTTAAGTTCCTCTCCACAAATATATGTGTATCCAATTAGAACTGTTAAGCTAGGTGACATCACTGCCTAACTATTTGTTTTTCCTCCCCACAATAAGTTTTATACTTATAGCATGGGCTAGCGGGCTAAGTTAACTCGCGCAAGGCATCTCTCTAACCCTACCTCTCTAACCCCACCTCTCTAACCCCACCTCTCTCCATCCTACTCTCCGGTTGTTGAAATAAACTGTCAGTGGAACCAACCTGGGTGAAACAAGGCTGATCCAGCTTGTTTACCACTGATGCTAGGTTTTGGATACACATACTCACACATGTACACAAACACACAAATGTGCAGACACACAAATGTTTGTGTTCTAGGCAACAGCCGGTGATGAGGCAGAGCTGCAGACAATCAGAACTTTGAGATTGGGTCGGACCGCAAGCCGGAGGCACTCGTAGGATTTGTTTTATTTGCGTCGCCAAATGATCCTGGTTGTTTAATTCCAACATTAACACATCTACCCCAACAACATCAACTGAGGGACGAAGTGGTTTAAGATACTGTACTGTTCTATTCTTACCACCTAAATACAACTACCGTGTCATGTCTGAAACAAGTGGATACCAAAGTATCTCAGAGTCTAAATTGGATGCCACTGGATCTCCATTGGGTCTTACATATTCAATCCCTTCTGATCACAGAATATTGATTCATGTAGTACACATACTGGGTCCTGTGTGTGCTACTGACCACAACCAAGCACATTTTGAAGCATAATTCAATAAACTCTTGCAATAAAACATAACACTCTTTGTCAGAGCACAATGTCCTCCTGGCTGCATATGTATTTTTGTACTTTAGTCAGTGTGGCTCTGTCTGTGAGTATGTCTCCCTGAGGCAGGGCTGTATTGTAGAAGTATAGCCTCAGTGTTCTCCTCCTAACTCACACAGGCCTTGTCTTCTATAATTCATCAGCTCCATCACTGTGTGGTGGCTCAGGGACTGGATGCTAGAGGTACCTGGGGTACAGAACCATCACCCCTGGTACACACACATCCTCCTGCTCTGGTGAACGACACAGACAGAAGTATGATGCAGAGCTTATGTTGCAGGTTTCAGTTCATCTAGGTAGAGGAGTATGGTGAGTTCCAGACATTAGAGTTCCGGAAAGCCAAACTGTACATTATGTCCTGAGGCTGACCAGACTGAGGCTTTAGGAGAGGCCAGAACAGCCCTGAGGTAAAGGCCAACACACACTGCCTCGACAACTAAACACACACTGTAAATACACACACACATTCAGACTTTCAGACATACCATTGATTCATCCCCATTGTTGAAAGTCGTTATTCTTTACAGTTCACGTTATGATTATATAAATCTGATTAATGCCAATTGTCAACTACCTTCATGGTGAGGGAACGCATGAGGTAATGCGTTGAAAATACTTATTTTCTCCTTATACAGAGGATACAGTAAACTAATTCAGTAGTTGTGTATAATGTACTGTACCTATTAAGTTCCATTAATATTCAGTAACATAATCATCATAAGAGAAATTACATGGATACAAAACTAATATTGAAATTAAGCCTATGTGGAAATATCATCGCTACTTAAAACACCATATGATAATTTATACACACTCAAACTGACAGCTTTCCCATCAAATGATGCACTCAAGCCACATTGGGTAGCTGAATGTAAATGTCACTCTCCAAATAATAACTAATCAAGTTCAGTGGGAGTACACAGGAAAGCAGGAGTCCACTTCCAACCCAGCCAGCCAGCAGAGTGCTGAAAGCCTCAGCCTCACCTGCACTAGCAGCTACTTTAATATGGAGGCATGAACACCCACAGATCTATCTGTCAGAAATAACTGTCATATCTGAGTCCAGAGAGAGAGGAAGAACAGGGAGAGGGAGAGAGGGAGAGAGAGGGGGAGAGAGGGGGAGAGAGAGA
>NC_060176.1:5694206-5709206 GCF_021184085.1 Oncorhynchus gorbuscha
AGATATCCCATACTGTAACCATGGAGATATAGTGATTGTGGTGTAGGTTAGAGAGGAGAAGCAGAGAGGGGCTCTGTGTGGAAGAGTCAGGCCCTTGGGAGGCCTTTCTTTGACACAGAGCTCTTCACATAGTGCTCTACACACACAGCTCTACACACAGGACTCATCTCAGCCACCTGCCTCCAACCCATCCTCCCTACCCAAACTGAACCTGGGTCTGTGCCTTGGCCTCCTCTCAGAGACATGCTCTAGTCTCAGATCTTCATACAAAGCAGGAGTGTGATACACACACACACACACACACACACACACACACACACACACACACACACACACCCACGCACACCATCTCCACATCTCTGTCTCCTCTATCCTTTCTCCTAACCTTCAAAGTCAGCAGGTAGTAGAGCCTCAGTGAGATAGGTACTGTAGGACAGACAGACACAGACAGACAGACAGACAGACAGACAGACAGACAGACAGACAGACAGACAGACAGACAGACAGACAGACAGACAGACAGACAGACAGACAGACAGACAGACAGACAGACAGACAGACAGACAGACAGACAGACAGACAGACAGACAGACAGACAGACAGACAGACAGACAGACAGACAGACAGACAGACAGACAGACAGACGTGTCAGAACTCTGTCAGCACACATCCTGTCTCTCATCTCTCACTGGCTCACACAGAATTAAAGACATCATGTCTGCTCTCCTCCTCCTGTTTCCTTATCAAGTCTACATGGTTTACCTGGATATCAAGTCTACATGGTTTACCTGGATATCAAGTCTACACTGGTATACCTGAATATCAAGTCTACATGGTATACCTGAATATCAAGTCTACATGGTATACCTGAATATCAAGTCTACATGGTTTACCTGAATATCAAGTCTACATGGTATACCTGAATATCAAGTCTACATGGTATATCTGCATATCAAGTCTACACTGGTATACCTGAATATCAAGTCTACATGGTATACCTGAATATCAAGTCTACATGGTATACCTGAATATCAAGTCAACATGGTATGCCTGAATATCAAGTCTACATGGTTTACCTGAATATCAAGTCTACATGGTATACTTGAATATCAAGTCAACATGGTATACCTGAATATCAAGTCTACACTGGTATACCTGAATATCAAGTCTACATGGTATACCTGAATATCAAGTCTACATGGTATACCTGAATATCACGTCTACATGGTATGCCTGAATATCAAGTCTACATGGTATAACTGAAAATCAAGTCTATATGGTATACCTGAATATCAAGTCTACATGGTATACCTGGATATCAAGTCTACATGGTATACCTGGATATCACGTCTACATGGTATACCTGAATATCAAGTCTACATGGTTTACCTAAATATCAAGTCTACATGGTATACCTGGATATCAAGTCTACATGGTATACATGAATATCAAGTCTACACTGGTATACCTGAATATCAAGTCTACATGGTATACCTGAATAGCAAGTCTACATGGTATACCTGGATATCAAGTCTACATGGTATACCTGAATATCAAGTCTACATGGTATACCTGAATATCAAGTCTACATGGTATGCCTGAATATCAAGTCTACATGGTATAACTGAAAATCAAGTCTACATGGTATACCTGAATATCAAGTCTACATGGTATACCTGGATATCAAGTCTACATGGTATACCTGGATATCACGTCTACATGGTATACCTGAATATCAAGTCTACATGGTTTACCTAAATATCAAGTCTACATGGTATACCTGGATATCAAGTCTACATGGTATACATGAATATCAAGTCTACACTGGTATACCTGAATATCAAGTCTACATGGTATACCTGAATATCAAGTCAACATGGTATACCTGGATATCAAGTCTACATGGTTTACCTGAATATCAAGTCTACATGGTATACCTGAATATCAAGTCTACATGGTATACCTGGATATCAAGTCTACATGGTATACCTGAATACCAAGTATGTTTTCTATACTTACATTTACATTACTTTACATGTACATGGAGTTACACCAGGGTCTATTTCATCAGACATTCACATTCAATATTTTATGTTTATTTTACTGTGTGATTGTTTTCTATGACCTGTTCTGGTTTGGTTGTATTTTTGTAGGTTTTGGTATAATGTAATAGTACATAGAATGATATCAAAATCAAAAACATTCTCGAATTTCTTATTTTTTCCCTTTTTTTGTGGAATAGCTTTCATCCCAAATTGATGGTGTGCATAGAAAATGACATTAGCATCCTAATATCAGACTCATGCTTAATTTCTCAGGGGTTGTGATAAAGTGAATTTTGACTGATGGTTCCTGATAGTGGCAACACGTGTCCCTCTTACCCGGCTGGCGCTCCTCACCCGCTACTCTACAGATGTGTCGCTTGATGTACCCGTCGATCGCTGCTCCACTGCCACTTCATAAAATATCACTGCTGCTTTGACAGCCAGCCTTAATTGAGTCCCTTGTCAGTTTTAGCAAACTGTGTGTTAACGTCATTTGAAACTTTTTTTCTTCTCCATCTATCTCAGTCTCTCTTTCTCTCTTTCTCTCTCGTTGTCTATAAGGAATATGTTAGCAGCTTATTTTTTCCCTTTTTTTTTAGCCTTTTTTTGAAAATGACATTAGCATCCTAATATCAGACTCATGCTTAATTTCTCAGGGGTTGTGTTGAATTTTGACTAAAGTGAATTTTGACTGATGGTGTGCAGGCAAATCCTCTGTAACTTTGTTTAGGAAGGAGAGTGAGAGAGAGCGAGAGATATAGAGAGCGAGAGAGAGCGAGAGAGAGCGAGAGAGAGAGAGAGAGAGAGAGAGCGAGAGAGCGAGAGAGCGAGAGAGAGAGAGAGAGAGAGAGAGAGAGAGAGAGAGAGAGAGAGAGAGAGAGAGAGAGAGAGAGAGAGAGAGAGAGAGAGAGAGAGAGAGAGAGAGAGAGAGAGAGAGAGAGAGAGAGAGAGAGAGAGAGAGAGAGAGAGAGAGAGAGAGAGAGAGAGAGAGAGCGAGAGAGAGAGAGAGAGAGAGAGAATAAGCCTCAAAAGCCATCTTGTCATTGGATCCATAATTCAGGCTCATGATTTTAATTTCCCTCTGTTCTTTCAAAGGGATGAGAAGAGGAAGGGAAGAGGAGAGGGAAGACTGGTAGTTAGCTGGATAACTGCATTTGAGATGAGCTGAGGTGTTCTGTCATGCTGCCTGTACTACATAATAGGGATGGAAATGTGCCAGAGAAGAAAGACACATCAAAATGAAGGGAAACCAACTTCCCTCTCTGAACTCTCAAAATCCACATCGCACGCTGTTTACAAACGGAAAAACCCCATGTTGTTTCTTCTAAGACGAACCAATCCCAGACCAGAGGGATACTGGGGCACATTCAACCACATTCAACCACATTCAACCACAGACGTACACACAGGCACATATAGTACACGGACACACAAATGGATGTGTCATTCCTTTTCATTTTAATAATCAGTTATGTTCTTATATCAGAACTAACATGCCTTTAGTACAGTATCCAATGTGACCTGTAGGTATGAGTTGTCCGGAGGGTCCTTCCTTCACACTCTGTCAGTGTGTTTGGCCCGGCCTGGCCCCAGCCTGTGTGTATGTGTGTGTGTGTTTGTGTGTGTGCTTGCGCAGCGGGAACTGACGATAGTTAAGATTGTATGTGTGTTTGTGCGTGCGTGGGTGGGGGTGTGGGTGGCTTCAGGCTGTAGGCTTCAGGCTCCTGGTCTGGGGCCCAGTGTTGTGTCTCTCTATCTGTGTTTTCATGTTTGTGTGATTTGAATTTAGATTTTGTGGATTCAAATAACGTATTCAAAACGTGTGTGTGTTTGTCTCTCTTTCTCTTTCTCTTCCTCTGTGTGTTGTGGTGTTGAGAGGAGAGGGCTCTGTGGCGGTCCTCCTCTCTGTGCTCCAGTCCCCATGGAGAAATCCCCCAATGTCCCTTCCTTTGAAGGAACTCTCTCCCCCCCCCTCCCTACCTACCTACCTACCTACCTCCCTCCCTCCCTCCCTCCCTCCCTCTCTCTCTCTCTCTCTCTCTCCCTCTTTCTCTCTCCCTCTTTCTTCTCAGCTACACCAGGAGATGTTTTGATGTCAGCTGCATCTCTTTGTCTCCTCCTTCCTCTGCCCTCATCTTTTCTATATCATTTTCTCTTTTCCCGTTCCCTCCCTCTCTCTCTGTCTCTCTGTGAAGCTCAGGTTGTGGTGCTTACAGGACTCGGCAGTGCCACTGTACTCGTCACCATACCATTTGATCATTAATTTATCACAGCTCTAACAGTTTGTTTGACAGGTGCACTAAGTTTCATCTGGTGGGCTTGGCAGCATTTGCTGCTCTCTCTCTTTCTCTCTGACTCCCCCTCTCTCCCTCTATCTTTTGCTTTCTCCTCCTCCACCCCATCTTTCCTCACCCCTCTCTCTCTCCACTTTCTCTCAGCCCTGGTAAGGTGAAAGTAAAGACAGGAGCCACCTTTCCGTTACAGGATCCATTTGCCCCTCTCTGGTAATGAGAAGACAGACAGACACGGTTCCTCTTTGATACATCATGTTTTATTGATACAGTCAGCGTAGGGAATACATGAATGGGAACAGGAGGATCATTTGGGGGTCTTGTAGGCCTATGTGTAGCTAGCTAGTGATGTTGTTGTTAATCGACTTGTGGTGCTAAAGCAACAGCATAGCTCTTTCTTGTATCTCTCTACCATCTCTCTCAGTATATTTATTTTATATCACTGATGTATATTTGTCTTGTTACCCCTCCATCTTTCTTTCTGAAACTATCTTTTCTCTTTCTTCCACAAAGATGATTCTACCTTGTCTCATTGGTGACCTGAACAGGAAGGTTGTGTGGAGAGACTCCATCATGATGAGTTGATCATCCCTGATCAGAGAAAGGCCCGTAATTCATCCAGTATATTGACCCAGAGTAAAGGTTCAGACCAGTATACTGACCCAGAGTAAAGGGTCAGACCAGTATACTGACCCAGAGTAAAGGTTCAGACCAGGATGTTGACCCAGAGTAAAGGTTCAGACCAGTATATTGACCCAGAGTAAAGGTTCAGACCAGGATGTTGACCCAGAGTAAAGGTTCAGACCAGTATACTGACCCAGAGTAAAGGTTCAGACCAGGATGTTGACCCAGAGTAAAGGTTCAGACCAGTATATTGACCCAGAGTAAAGGTTCAGACCAGTATACTGACCCAGAGTAAAGGTTCAGACCAGGATGTTGACCCAGAGTAAAGGTTCAGACCAGTATATTGACCCAGAGTAAAGGTTCAGACCAGGATGTTGACCCAGAGTAAAGGTTCAGACCAGTATACTGACCCAGAGTAAAGGTTCAGACCAGGATGTTGACCCAGAGTAAAGGTTCAGACCAGGATGTTGACCCAGAGTAAAGGTTAAGACCAGGATGTTGACCCAGAGTAAAGGTTCAGACCAGTATACTGACCCAGAGTAAATGTTCAGACCAGGATGTTGACCCAGAGTAAAGGTTCAGACCAGGATGTTGACCCAGAGTAAAGGTTCAGACCAGTATACTGACCCAGAGTAAAGGTTCAGACCAGGATGTTGACCCAGAGTAAAGGTTCAGACCAGGATGTTGACCCAGAGTAAAGGTTCAGACCAGGATGTTGACCCAGAGTAAAGGTTCAGACCAGTATACTGACCCAGAGTAAAGGTTCAGACCAGGATGTTGACCCAGAGTAAAGGTTCAGACCAGGATGTTGACCCAGAGTAAAGGTTCAGACCAGGATGTTGACCCAGAGTAAAGGTTCAGACCAGTATATTAACCCAGAGTAAAGTTTCAGACCAGTATATTGACCCAGAGTAAAGGTTCAGACCAGTATATTGACCTAGAGTTAAGATTAATGCCATTATACTGACCCAGAGTAAAGGTTCAGACCAGGATGTTGACCCAGAGTAAAGGTTCAGACCAGTATACTGACCCAGAGTAAAGGTTCAGACCTGTATATTGACCCAGAGTAAAGGTTCAGACCTGTATATTGACCCAGAGTAAAGGTTCAGACCAGGATGTTGACCCAGAGTGAAGTTCAGACCAGTATTTCGATCCAGAGTAAAGGTTCAGACCAGAATATTAACCCAGAGTAAAGTTCATACCAGTATGTTGACCCAGCGTAAAGGTTCATACTAGTGTACTGACCCAGAGTAAAGGTTCAAACCAGTATATAGACCCAGAGTAAAGGTCAGGACCAGGATGTTGACCCGGAGTAAAGATTCAGACCAGTATACTGACCCAGAGTAAAGGTTCAGACTAGGATGTTGACCCAGAGTAAAGGTTCAGACCAATATATTAACCCAGAGTTAAGATTCAGACCAGTATACTGACCCAGAGTAAAGGTTCAGACCAGGATTTTGACCCAGAGTAAAGGTTCAGACCAGTATACTGACCCAGAGTAAAGGTTTAGACCAGTATATTAACCCAGCGTAAAGATTCAGACCAGTATACTGACCCAGAGCAAAGGTTCAGACCAGGATGTTGACCCAAAGTACAGGTTCATACCAGTATACTGACCCAGAATAAAGGTTCAAACCAGTATACTGACCCAGAGTAAAGGTTCAGACCAGTATACTGACCCAGAGTAAAAATTCAGACCAGTATACTGACCCAGAGTAAAGGTTCAGACCAGGATGTTGACCCAGAGTAAAGATTCAGACCAGTATACTGACCCAAAGTAAAGGTTCAGACCATGATGTTGACCCAGAGTAAAGGTTCAGACCATGATGTTGACCCAGAGTAAAGGTTCAGACCATGGTGTTGACCCAGAGTAAAGGTTCAGACCAGTATACTGACCCAGAGTAAAGGTTCAGACCAGTATACTGACCCAGAGTAAAGGTTCAGACCAGGATGTTGACCCAGAGTAAAGGTTCAGACCAGTATACTGACCCAGAGTAAAGGTTCAGACCAGGATGTTGACCCAGAGTAAAGGTTCAGACCATTATACTGACCCAGAGTAAAGGTTCAGACCAGGATGTTGACCCAGAGTAAAGGTTCAGACCAGTATATTGACCCAGAGTAAAGGTTCAGACCAGTATACTGACCCAGAGTAAAGGTTCAGACCAGGATGTTGACCCAGAGTAAAGGTTCAGACCAGTATACTGACCCAGAGTAAAGGTTCAGACCAGGATGTTGACCCAGAGTAAAGTTTCAGACCAGTATACTGACCCAAAGTAAAGTTTCAGACCAGTATACTGACCCAGAGTAAAGGTTCAGACCAGGATGTTGACCCAGAGTAAAGGTTCAGACCAGTATACTGACCCAGAGTATAGGTTCAGACCAGGATGTTGACCCAGAGTAAAGTTTCAGACCAGTATACTGACCCAGAGTAAAGGTTCAGGACAGAAAGCCCCCTGTTCACTCTGCTCTCTGTGCTAACATACACTGCCTGTGTCCAGCTCAGCCCACCCACTCCTTACTGTCAGACTGTCCTTCTCTATTTTTCTCTGTATTTTTCACTGTTCCAGTCTTTTTCTTCACATGCCATACTTTCCCTCTCACTTTAAATCCATCTCTCTCTCTACCAACTTTAGATCATTAAACAGCCCCTCTCCTCTCCCATATCTATCTTCACTCTACTATTAAGGAATTCTCTCTCTGTCCTAATCCTGTGAACTACATTGTTATTCCTGGATACTGGATGTTGTATGAGATCAAGGGTCCCTATAGCCTCATAGGTTCTCATAGATCAAGGCCCCTATAGCCTCATAGGTTCTCATAGATCAAGGGCCCCTATAGCCTCATAGGTCCTCATAGATCAAGGGCCCCTATAGCTTCAGGTTCTCATAGATCAAGGGCTCCAGAAGAGCAGCCTAGGTTACCCTCATATCTCTCCCACCCTCCATCATTTACTCTCTCCCTCCATTCTTTACATCCATAATTACTCCCTCTCCCTTTCCCTCTCGCTCTCTCTCGCTCCCTCCCTCTCCCTCTCTCTCTTTCTCTCACTCCCTCCCTCTCCCTCTCTTTCTCTCTCTCTCTCTCGCTCTCCCTCCCTCCCTCTCCCTCGCTCTCTCTGTCGCTCTCTCGCTCTCTCTCTCACCGTCTCTCTTTTCTCTCGACATACTTTCCTCTCTACCTCCATCACTGGGATCAAGTCCCTCTGAGGTACCTCTTAAGACAGGAACTTCCTGGACAATTTTGGCATCAAAGCTTTGAGGCAGCGAGAGGAGATAGGCTAACTCTCGGAAGTAGACACGAGGAGAGGAGAGAGAGGGCCTGCCCATCAGGTGGGAAGAGGTGGAGGAAGCAGTGTGGCCTCGGTCTGGAGGGAGCACTTCTGAAAATGGCCAAGAGGAGAGGCGATAATAGAGGAAGAGAGAGGAGAGGAGGAGACTATAGTTTCCCGTCGTGTGTTTCAGTATACAAACAGGATTTTACTGGGCTACCTGAGCGTAAGGAAAGTGTGGTAAACAAACCAAGCTGTGGCACTCACACTCACACACACACACACACACACACACACACACACACACACACACACACACACACACACACACACACACACACACACACACACACACACACACACACACACACACACACACACACACACACACACACACACACACACACACACACACACACATTAACTCCCCACTCCCACCCCACCCCCGTGCACTGTTGTCCAGATGAACCTCACCATGCTATAGGAAAGCCAGCACATAGACTGTGTATGACTGACTGTGAATCAGTCTGATCTGATCTGGCTAGATAGTCAGTAGAAAATACAGCTCTGCTGCGATTCATCTGCTGCCAACTCCTTCAAGTTATTCATCTGGAACAAATATGCATTCATCATTGTATTTTTAATCACACCAACTAGATAGACAAAGGAATGCCTAGGGGAGAGTGGAAGAAATATACAATTCCCTGAGCTGAGATGGTATTGTTGCCCCGCATCGCCAAACATTCCCACAAATTGACTTTGAATGAATTTATTTTTAATGTGAGGATGATGCTCAACTGGGGAGAATACAGTGTGTGTGTGTGTGTGTGTGTGTGTGTGTGTGTGTGTGTGTGTGTGTGTGTGTGTGTGTGTGTGTGTGTGTGTGTGTGTGTGTGTGTGTGTGTGTGTGTGTGTGTGTGTGTGTGTGTGTGTGTGTGTGAGAGAGAGAGAGAGAGAGAGACACTCTTTGCACACTCTTGGTATTATCTCAACCTTCTTCACCTGGAATGCTTTTCCAACAGTCTTGAAGGAGTACCTACATATGCTGAGCAATTGCTGGCTGTTTTTCCTTCACTCTGTTGTCCAACTCATCCCAGACCATCTCAAATGGGTTGAAGTCGGGTGATTGTGGAGGCCAGGTCATCTGATGCAGCACTCCATAACTCTCCTTCTTGGTCAAATAGCCCTTACACAGCCTGTAGGTGTGTTGGGTCATTGTACTGTTGAAAAACAAATTATAGTCCCACTAAGCGCAAATCAGATGGGATGGCGTATCGCTGCAGAATGCTGTGGTAGCCATGCTTGTTAAGTTTGCCTTGAATTCTAAATAAATCCCTGACCGTATCACCAGGAAAGCACCCCCAAACTATCACACCTCCTCCTCCATGCTTCACGGTGGGAACCACACATGCAGATGTGTCTGTTACTTGAACTCGGTGAAGCATTTATTTGGGCTGAAATCTGAGGTGCAGGTAACTGTAATGAACATATTCTCTGCAGCAGATGTAACTCTGGGTCTTCATTTCCTGTGGTGGTCCTCATGAGAGACAGTTTCATCATAGTGCTTCATGGTTTATGCGACTGCACTTGAAGAAACTTTCAAACTTCTTGAAATGTTCTGGATTGAAAGACCTTCATGTCTTAAAGTAATGATGGACACTTTGCTTATTTGAGCTGTATTTTGCCATGGACTTGGTCTTTTACCAAATAGGGCCATCTTCTGTATACCACCATTACCTTGTCACAACACAACTGATTGTCTCAAACGCATTGAGAAGGAAAGAAATTCCACAAATTAACTTTTAACAAGGCATGCCTGCTAATTGAAATGCATTCCAGGTGTCTACCTCATGAAGCTGGTTGAGAGAATGCCAAGAGTGTGCAAAGCTGTCATCAAGGCAAAGGGTGGCTACTTTGATGATTTCAAATCTAAAATATATTTAAATTTATTTAACACTTTTTTGGTTACTACATGATTCCATATGTGTTATTTCATAGTTTTGATATCTTCATTATTATTAAACAATGTAGAAAATAGATGTAAAAAATAAAACAAACCCTTGTGTGTAGGTGTGTCCAAACTTTTGACTGGTACTGTATATATAGTATATGTCTCTCTCTGTGTCACCGTTGGCCCACTGCGACCCGGTTAACTTTACCCCTCTCTGTGTGTACCCAGCCTACCCTGCCCTCAACAAATGAGCAGACTCATCACTACATCCCCCTCCCATTGTATTCATTAATAAATGAATGATCAGCTGCTCTTGGTTCCAGCCTAATTGAGTCCCATTGCTGTAGCTAAGTAGGACACGTACAGATCAGACAAATGGAATGGTATCCGGGTCTGATTCCTCTGGGCCCTGCCTGTCTGTCTGCTTTGGCCCTGTACCCTGTTGGAACACACTGCTTTGTTCTAGTGCTGTCTCTCTGTCTGTAGATGGATCTGATGGGGTTTTATCAGGGTGAAGTGGGTAGAGATGTAACCAGAGATATCTGTTGATTGTCTATTTTAAGCATTGCAGATTGGACTTCATAGGAGAGAGAAGGTGACAAACACACAGGCACGCACACACGCGTGCACACACACAGATACACACACACACACTTGCACACGCAACACACACACACAAACCCAACACAAACAGATGTGAGCTAGTGAAAGAAGAAGGGGAGGGCAGGCTATAGCTTAATGCCATTACATTAAATTTGAAGTAACGTTATGCAAATCAGAAATGACTGGAGATTATCTCCTTGGGACGTTGAAAAGGAATTGTCAGTTCTCGTTCCAATAGCCCTGGAAACTAGCCCAGACGCCCAGCTAGAGAGAGAGGGGAAAAATATGGCAGGGCGTGACGGAGCCTGCCGTAAATGAAAGAAGGCCGTGAGAAGTGTTTGCCATTAAAATCTATTTAGCCAGCAGTGAGGAGCGGACACCGGATACAGGCAAAGTACAGGGCAGCTCAGGGGTCCTGGATGGGAGAGAGGGCTTTCTGAGTGCAAGGAGCATGCCAAGGTGAAAACAGAAAATACCCCACACACACGCATCATAGGACGGAAGCGTGTGTGTGTGTGTGTGTGTGTGTGTGTGTGTGTGTGTGTGTGTGTGTGTGTGTGTGTGTGTGTGTGTGTGTGTGTGTGTGTGTGTGTGTGTGTGTGTGTGTGTGTGTGTGTGTGTGTGTGTGTGTGGGCATGATGGCTGCCATATTTCCCCTCTGTGTCTGCTTTATCTCAACTGCCCCAGTATGGGAAATATTTCTTCTGACGTTTTTTTACCTCGTCTGCCTGCCTGCTTCACATCTTTATCGAGGTCGCTGGAAGGACAAAGTGTATGTACTCACTGTACCAGTAGCAACGGACTACCAAGTGGACAGGGACAAGGAGAGAGAGAGAGAGAGAGAGAGAGAGAGAGAGAGAGAGAGAGAGAGAGAGAGAGAGAGAGAGAGAGAGAGAGAGAGAGAGAGAGATCCTTTCACTCTTTCTCTGGTGATTTTGATGGTGCTTGCAGTTTGTCTTGTTTTCTCTGGGGCCCGTTGGCGCTATAGTGCGTGTCAGAGGAGGAGTCCCCATTCCCCCTCTCCTCTCTTGTCCTGTCCTCTCTCTCTTGTCTCACTGCACGGCAGGAGCAGTGAGCGGAGCCACACTCGCAAACAGCCCAACTCAATATTGTGTTAGGGACAGCCATTCATTATTGAGCAAACAAAGTCCTGTCTGTCTCTAACGCTTTGGGCCAACAATTAAAGGCATCACACTGGCGCGGAACACTGGAGGGGTACTGCAGGGGGGACCGGGGCTTATGAGAGGGAACGCATCAAATATTGATCAATCTAATTGAGGTTTTAGGCTTGACAAGACAGAACTCCTGAAGTGTATATATCTTCATGGAAAAGTATAGTCTCCATTTAAAGGGAGGCAGACAAGGCAGACAGGAAAGCTCCGTCTGGTGTGTAAATGGCATGTTTTGTTTTGCACGGTAACTGCAGGCAATTGCATGTTATGACCCAGTGATGGCAAGAGAAAACAACAGGAGTAGAATTTCCCCAATGCATCTGTAGCTAGTATCTTCATGTCTTATAGTACCTGACACTTACAAATCTAGAAGTAGATTCTGAATCATCTCTTTATTCATATCATATCAAAATCTATCTGTCATTATTCTAAAATGAACATTACATTTCTCATCTGAGTCCCGACTCCCTTATGGTGTTACGACTGTTTTTGACGTCTTACCAGAGTTAAATTATATTTCCCATGAAACTCCATAAATAAAACTCCATGGCTGTATTTCTGCTGCGTCTGTCTGTCTCTCAGCCCCGGTCCCAAGGTGTCTACAGACAGACTGAGAATGGCAGCTTTCATTTGAAGAAAAACAAGTTGAAAATATTGATTTCAAAATTACTTGTCTCTCTTCCCTAAAAACCTGCCATGTGGAAACCTGCAGCCTTCAATTAAACTGGGCTTGTAGGTGTGTGTGTTTTCATTTGGGCAATGTGTTCACTTGAAATTATACATTAAAGACTGTGTTTTACTTCAATCAGACTGTGAAAATATACACAGACCTAACTGTGTCCTGAAGGGCTTCTCTGCTGGCACATACACACACAAACTCACACACATACACACATATACACACATATACACACATACATACACACATATACACACATATACACACATATACACACATACATACACACATATACACACATATACACACAAACTCACACACATACACACATATACACACATATACACACATACATACACACATATACACACATATACACACATATACACACATACATACACACACACATACACACACAAACTCACACACATACACACATATACACACATATACACACATACATACACACATATACACACATATACACACATATACACACATACATACACACATATACACACATATGCACACATATACACACTCACACTCACACACACACACACACACACACACACACACACACACACACACACACACACACACACACACACACACACACACACACACACACACACACACACACACACACACACACACACACACACACACACACACACCACCACAGAGCGAAACAGCAGCAGACAGATGGGTGGTATTTATTTTAGAATTAGAACCATGTATCCAACTCCAAACTCCAAATAGGAAAACATTCCGTTCTATCCCACTTCTGAAGATCATGACACATTTGAAATCCCGTCCTGGAATTACATCTCTCCCACCTGCCCACGCCCGGGACGTTCCAGTTCCACCCTCCTCCTCTTCCCATTTCCTCCTGGTTTATTACCCATGGAAAATAATTTCACACAACTTTTCCCTAAACACTGTGAAATCTAGCCAGAGCCAGCCCAGGACCTGGCAACACTGTGTCTATGGACCGTCTAGCTCTGCTCACTCTCACTGTGTCTATGGACCGTCTAGGGCTTGGCAACACTGTGTCTATGGACCGTCTAGGGCAAGGCAACACTGTGTCTATGGACCGTCTAGGGCTTGGCAACACTGTGTCTATGGACCGTCTAGGGCAAGGCAACACTGTGTCTATGGACCGTCTAGGGCTTGGCAACACTGTGTCTATGGACCGTCTAGGGCTTGGCAACACTGTGTCTATGGACCGTCTAGGGCTTGGCAACACTGTGTCTATGGACCGTCTAGAGCTTGGCAACACTGTGTCTATGGACCGTCTAGGGCTTGGCAACCCTGTGTCTATGGACCGTCTAGGGCTTGTCAACACTGTGTCTATGGACCGTCTAGGGCTTGGCAACACTGTGTCTATGGACCGTCTAGGGCAAGGCAACACTGTGTCTATGGACCGTCTAGGGCAAGGCAACACTGTGTCTATTGACCGTCTAGCTCTGCTCACTCTCACTGTGTCTATGGACCGTCTAGGGCTTGGCAACACTGTGTCTATGGACCGTCTAGGGCTTGGCAACACTGTGTCTATGGACCGTCTAGGGCTTGGCAACACTGTGTCTATGGACCATCTAGGGCTTTGCAACACTGTGTCTATGGACCGTCTAGGGCTTGGCAACACTGTGTCTATGGACCGTCTAGGGCTTGGCAACACTGTGTCTATGGACCGTCTAGGGCAAGGCAACACTGTGTCTATGGACCGTCTAGGGCAAGGCAACACTGTGTCTATGGACCGTCTAGGGCTTGGCAACACTGTGTCTATGGACCGTCTAGCTCTGCTCACTCTCACTGTGTCTATGGACCGTCTAGCTCTGCTCACTCTCACTGTGTCTATGGACCGTCTAGGGCTTGGCAACACTGTGTCTATGGACCGTCTAGGGCTTGGCAACACTGTCTATGGAACGTCTCGCTCTGCTCACTCTCACTGTGTCTATGGACCGTCTAGGGCTTGGCAACACTGTGTCTATGGACTGTCTAGCTCTGCTCACGCTCACTGTGTCTATGGACCGTCTAGGGCTTGGCAACACTGTGTCTATGGACTGTCTAGCTCTGCTCACTCTCACTGTGTCTATGGACCGTCTAACTCTGCTCACTCTCACTGTGTCTATGGACCGTCTAGCTCTGCTCACTCTCACTGTGTCTATGGACCGTCTAGGGCTTGGCAACACTGTGTCTATGGACTGTCTAGCTCTGCTCACTCTCACTATGTCTATGGACCGTCTAACTCTGCTCACTCTCACTGTGTCTATGGACCGTCTAGCTCTGCTCACTCTCACTGTGTCTATGGACCGTCTAGCTCTGCTCACTCTCACTGTGTCTATGGACCGTCTAGCTCTGCTC